>NC_088933.1:19205000-19245000 GCF_038396675.1 Hydra vulgaris
GTACAAGCTCCTGTGCTAATAACAATGTTAGAAGAACTAACTAAACTGACATTTAGATGCAAAGCTGGGTTTGATGGTGCTACAGGGCAAAGCGTTTACAAGCAGGTTAGCCATAATGAAAACATTGAACGAAATCTAAAAAATGAAGAGTGCTTATTTATGACTTGCATAGTACCATTAGAACTCAGCGGATTTTATAATAATAAAAACGTAGTAGTGTGGAGAAACGAAAAGCCGTCATCAACTGCATATTGTAGACCCGTTAAATTTTCTTTTCAAAAGGAAACTAAGAATGTTGTGGAAGAAGAAAAAAAAACTATTGTTTCCGAAATTGAGAACTGTGATGTTATTAACATTACTTTTGCTGGGAAAGAATTAGCTGTAAAATGTTTTATTGAGCTGACCATGGTAGATGGTAAAATTCAAACAATTTTATCAACTATGACAAACTCGACACAGTGTTGTCCAGTTTGTGGTTTATCTCCAAAAAACATGAATAACTTGGAGAAAGTTATGAATTTAGACACCAATAATTTAGAGTTTAAATATGGTTTATCTAGTTTACACGCTTGGATAAACTTTTTTGAACTAATACTTCATGTTGGATATAAAAAGGAAACCGGAAAATGGCAGGCTAGAGCCGTAGCTGATAAATTAGCGGTAGAGCAAGTAAAGTGCCGAATTCAGACCGATTTTATGAACCAATTAGGATTGGTTGTGGATTTTCCGAAAAGTGGAGGTTCGGGTAAGTCAAATTTTGTATTATATAAAATATATATTATATATCCATATAATATAAGATAATATATAAGATATAATTTAATATAAAATATAAGATATAATTTTCTAATTTTTAAGGTACTAGTAAAGACGGAAATACTTCCCGCAGAGCTTTTGCCAACTATAAATTAACCGCCGAGATATTAAAAGTTGATGAAACTCTTATATATTATTTTTATATTATTTTAGTCACTTTGTCATCAGGATATGAAATAGATACTATAAAGTTTAAAGTTTTTTGCATAACCGCTCTAAAACTTTATATATCCAATTATTCATGGTACTATATGTCACAATCTGTCCACAAAATTTTGGTTCATTGTCATGCTATAATTGAAAGACAATTTCTACCAATAGGAATAATGTCTGAAGATGCCCTTGAGGCGCGAAATAAAGACTTCAAGAACTTTCGGGAACATTTTAGCAGAAAGACTTCAAGAAAAGATACAAACCAAGATTTGATTAATAGGCTTCTTGTATCCAGTGATCCCGTTATAACATCTCTTAGAAAACTAAAGTTAAATAACAATCAAAGTTTGCATAAATTTCCCAGTGAAGTTCTAGAGTTGTTGAAAGAATCAGCGCCGTAATTGAATGATTTGTAATATATAAATTAGTACAAGCTTTGTTTTCTTTTTCCTACAAGTAGCCTTTTTTCTATATAGTATAAAAAAACTTAAAATAGTGTTATTCAGAATTTGGGGGTAATAGATTTAAAAATTAAAAAATGTAATTCTTTAGACTAGAATTTTACTAATTATTACCATAATTAATCTATAGAATTTATATTTCATCATAAAACATAATTAAAACCTCATAAGCATTTTATGAGAACTCAAATATAAAAAATTACAAACCCGCGTTTTTTAAAGTTTTTTCTATTATTTTCAGTATATTCAATAATTTAACTAAAATTTATAGTAAAAGCGAATATTTTTTATTATAATGTGTTTATTTAGACATTTAAAGGACTTTGATAAAAAAAAAATTATCAAAATAATTTTGTCCACCATAAGTCTAATATCCGGCCCTCTGTGTTATGCTTTAAAACACACTAAAATTTAGTGTGTTTTATTATGTAAAATACTCGTATGAAAATCATAAGATTGGTAAGTAAAGCTTTAATATTTGTTTTAATTTAAAAACAAAAGAAATATAAGTAAGATATATAAATCTAAAAATTATTAAGATATCTATAAAAAATAAGATGCTCCTATAAAATAAAAAATTATTATTTTTACTTTTTACAAACTTTTTTTTTTTGCGATGTTTGAAAAAATAATACAAATAAATTTGTTTGTTAAAAAAATACTTCAATGTACTTTTTAAATAAAAGTAGAAAAGCACAGCTTTGTTACATTTTTCATTTGTCAAAGGTCTACCGTGATGTCAAATACTAAAAATTTTATAAATTAAACGTGCTTCAAATGAATTACTGAAGTCTGTAGATTGCGACGTATAATTTAAAGACTCAGATTTTTTGATTAAAATGGAGAAGGTGAGCTTCGACTAAAACGACAAGATTAGTTTTTCTCGGTATGCATTCATTATTTATTTTTAATCAAAAAAACTTGATTCAAACTTTTTTTTTTTAACATTATCTTTGTTATGAACACAACTTGTGTTGGGATCCCTTTAAATATAAATTTAAGAACTTTTACTTGATTGCTTTCATTCTTGTAATAATAATAAAAAAAACTTTTTCATTTCTAAACAATAAAAAATTTTTTTTGGTACAGGAAAACTAGCTTTTGGTACAGAAAACTAGCTTTTGGTACAGGAAAACTAGATTCAGAATTACCAACCAACAGAGACATTTTAAGATGTGGAATTCTATTAAGAGAGGGCTGCAAAAACAATTACCCTGTAAAAGAGATGGCCAAATATATACTTCCACCTTTATTACACCAATGGTCACCTAAATTAATTACTGAAAAAAAAACTTGTGATAAAATAGTGATTTTGTAGAAAAATGCTTCAGCAATAACTTCTCCAAGAAAAAAAGGACTTAAATAATAAACTTTCAAGAAAAGCTTGATAAACTTTTTTATATATATGCAAATGCCTAATTGTAAAATGTGCTGATTTTTATTTGTTCTGATGATTATGATAAAGAAGTTCATTATAAATACAAATGTATCAAAAAGTACAAAATACCATCTATTGATATATTAATTAATTATACATTAATATAATGATTTTTTATTTAAAAGATGTAAATTTTCCTCACATAGGTATGGGGTGTCAGCACGTGCGACGGCCGCAATTGTTACAGCAACACTTATTTATGAGGAATGATAACATCTGATGATAAAAAGTTAGTTATTGACCATAGTAAAGTTTTTAGAGCACAAGAAAAGCATTGAAAGAAAAACATTACTCTGTTTGTATGAAACCTGGAGGAAAATATTTATTTCACTTTACCAGGGTGTTAGCCAGAAATAAATTTTATACCGCGTTTTTGCTGTATTGGGAATTTTTATTGTTGTTGTTCTAGAAAATGTTGAGAATTTTCTAGAAAAGTTCCTAAAAAACTCAAAAAAACACTATAAAAAAAAGGTCATTGACTTTTGGGAATTTTAAGACTATTGGGAAGTCCGCGTTTTACGCGGCTTCATTGGGCTAGCTAACACCGTGTTTACTCCTGAGAAAGATTGTAAGAAAGCAGATTATAACAAATAGAATTGTTGAATGGTTAACTGGGCCTGTTTCACATTCAAGATGGTTAACTACTGCTAACAGAATATGTAGATTATGGATCTCTAAATATGAAATTCAAGGTAAAGATATAGAAAATTCAAGGTCTATCACCAAGTATATTGTGGGTATTTATTTTCCTTGTTGGTTTAAGATCAAAGTTGAACATTCTTGGATTGAAGGTCCTAAACAAGTACTTTACCAGCTGCAGCGACTCAAATTTCAAAAAGAAGATGTCATTAAAATAGTATAACATTCCATTCAAAGATAAGCTAGGTTTTGTTTCAGTGAGTTTATACTACAAATATTGTTGTGTTCTAAATCTGAAGAGGATTGAAGTATAGCTATTAATAAGAAGACTTTATAATCTTTATTATTTTGCATTTTTGTTTTTGTTTTGTTTTTCAAACAGTTCAAAAAATATTTTTAATTAACAACAGGAAATAATAATAAAGTATATAAAAAACGACCATTGATTTAACCCTCAAGAGAAACTAAAGCCATTAATAAAATAAAAGATATAGCTGATATCATATTTGCATAATATGCCTCAGCGAAGTGAATTAAAAGTAGCTTATCATAAACAACAAAAATATTTTAGGTGCTTTTTCAAAATATTTCAATCCAGATGTTACAAAATTTTAGTATTTTTAAAATGCATCCTGGTTGTATATAGATACTCAGATTTTTAACCAATCAACCTTGACCAGCAAAAATTCATTTTTGGAGGTCAAAACAGCAAATTGGATCATTTTGGACAGTGTTTGACCACCTGTTATTATGGGCGGTGGTTGACTAACTGTTATTTTGGATGGTGGTTGACCGTCTGTTATTTTGGATGGTGGTTAACCACCTGTTATTTTGAATGGTGGTTGACCACCTGTTATTTTGTATGCTGAGTTATATTAAAATAGTCTAATCAAAAAACATTAATCGCTAAATTAAGAAAAGTTTTTTCTTTTTTGAGGTCAGAATAGTTTTAGTAAGTTTTAACTGGTTTTTGGCAATTATTTTGTTGGGTTAAAGATAGCATTGTTTTTAGGACTTGTGACATTGGATCAGATGAAAGCAAAGCGAGAAAGTGTTGTACAAGAGCATGAAAAAAGAATTGCAAGTGAAAAACAAGCTAAAGAGATGTAAACCTTTTATGTTACCTTTTTAAATATTTTTTGTGTTATTAAAACAGTCTGTGAAATTTAATTTTTTTGTATGATAGCATTCTGATAGTTTATATTTAATTGATGACAAAACTTTTATTAAACTAAACTTTAGAAAAATACCTGGTTATAAATTTTATGTTTGTTTAATATGGAGGTGTTAGTAAAAATTATAAATATACAAAGCAAGATACATTAGCAAGAAATTTAGACGACAACTAATTTGTAATTTAAAAAATAATGAATGTTGATTTCTACAAGATAGAATGCCTCAAAAGGCCATAAAATAATTTTGAAAATTATTTTATAATAACAATAATTAAAATTGTTATTATAAATTAATTTTCAAAATTATTTTATAATAACAATTGTTATAATAATTTGTGTTGCTAAAGTGGTTTTATTACTTAAAAAAAAAAGTAAATCATTCTATAGAAATGTATTAGTAAAGTTAGTGATTTTTATATTTAGTTTTTAGTATATTTATCAATAGATTATATAGTATTATGGTTAAGTGGAATGATGTGTGGTTGGAAAAATTAGACAAAAATCTAGTGAAAATCCAATTGTGGGCTGAAAAAAGAAACTCTGAATATGCTATCTGTAAACTATGTAAAAGTGATTTAAAATTCAGTTCAATTGGTTTCCAAGCACTATATCAGCATTCTTCAAAGCCTAAACATAAGTCAGTTTCTGATCTAAGATTTTCAAAAACTGCTCATCATTTATACGTAGATTCTAACAAAAACTCTATTGGGGGAGAAAAAGTTGTACAATTGGAGTTCTCTATAAATGATAAAATTTCTGCTGCAGAAGCCATGTGGCTTTTTAAAGTGGCAGAGAATGATCTTACATTAAGACATTGTGATAACACACCATTATTGTTTCAAAGAATTTTTCCAGATAGTAAAATAAGTCAAGGTTTTAGTATGAGTCGGCAAAAAGCTTCATATATTTAGCAAGATGGCCTTGGGCCATTGTTGGAGAAATGTTTATGTAATAGTATCACGTTAAGTCAAGGTGCATTTACTTTAATGTTTGATGAGACAACTACTTCACAGCAAAGAAAACAAGTGGATCTTTTATGTCGTTTTTGGTCAGAAGATGAAAATCAAGTTGTTACAAAATATTTAACATCGCTGTTCTTTGGCAGAGCAACAGCAGAAGATGTCAAAATAATGCTAGCAGATTTACATCGTAATGAAAGATTTGATTTACCATGGGATTGTCTTTTTAATATTTCAGCAGATGGTCCTAATATTAACAAAGCCATTTGGAGATTGTTAAATGCTGATCTTCATAGCAATGGTTTTAATGGCTTGTTACCATTTGTAAGTTGCACTTTGCACACAGTGCATAATGCTTTCCGAAAAGCCATTATTGTTGTCGGTGAGGATGCTGAGCAGCTAGCATTTGATTTACATGCCTGGTTCAAGGTAATATTTTTTTGTAATAGTAATTTTATACAGTAGAATCTCGTTCATTCAGACCCTGGATAAGCTGGGCTTTTACTAAGTTGGACAGATTTTTAATTCCCCTTGAACTTTCTATACATACAAAAAGCTTTGCTTAACTCAGACAAGTCGGCCTATTTATCTATTCCCCATGGAATCCAACTTATTGGGATTATACTGTAGTTAATACTTAAAGTGAATTTTTTATTTTACCTATGAAGTTATTTTTCTTACATTATTATTATTTTTAATTCTAATAGTCTATTGATATTATTGATATTAGTATTATAAATAAAGTGTAGTGTCTTTATATAAATTTTTTTTTCTTCTGTTGTAGAATGCCCCCAGCAAAATAGAAGATTTTAAAAAAATTATCTGATTGCATTTTTATTGAAGATGAAACTTTGTTTCTTCGTTTTGTCAATACTAGATGGCTTACTCTTTCTTCTACACTTATAAAGGTTCTATTAAGGTGGGAAGATACTAAGAAATATTTTTTGGAATATGTTCCAAAACAAAAGGAATATAAAAAGACTCTGACAAACAACAAGCGTTGTATTTTGATTCAAATAAGTCTTAAGGAAACTGAAATCGTAATTAAATAAAGTTAGATTTATTATTATTATTTTTTGAATTATTACATATAATAGAGAATTGATTATTTCAGGAGTTACTTGTGTCCATCAAATTTCTTATTGGTTTAGCTCCCTTGTTTGAGAAATACTTGACCATATTTCAAGATGAAGGACCACTTGTTCACATTTTATTTTATAAAATGAAAGATCTTATAATATCTTTGATGAAGCGTTTCCTTCAACCGACTGCTGTTAATGGAAAGCTTACCAAAGATCTTTTAAAAATTGATTCTTCTGATTCAACTATCTACCTTGATTTGAATAAAATGGATTTTGGTGAGGAAGCTAAAAACCAGGTAAATTATAGGTGCACATTTGCATAGATTTACCAGGTAAATACCTGGTAAATTTAGCTGCTAAATACGTATAAGTAAGTGTACTAGGCAATATAAACTATTTTGTTTATTGTATTAATCATTAGATATTTTATTATTAAAAAAAGTTTTTTATTCATTTTCATTAATGTTGATTTTCAATAATAAATATGTTTTAGGTGAACAATATATCATGTGAAAAAAAAAGATGTCTGCTTACAGCAAATGAGAGATGGATATATATCTGTTGTAAAACACTTGCACAAAAAACTTCCACTTGATTCCCAGGTATTAAAAGATACGATTTGTTTGGGTGCTCAAATGAGATCAGAACCTTGGACTGTTAATGCAATTGGGAAATGATGACGGAAAGAAAGGTGAATATTTAAATGACTTTATATTAAATAACTGTATAGTTATTTAAATACTTAAAATAATAAAGGTTTTTTTCTGATTTGTAAATTAAACTAATAATAAGTAAATTTTAAATTTTTTTAAATAATATAAGTATTTATATTGTCAACATATATATTTATATTGTCTGCTATATAATTAAAATAGCAAAGTATGTTGACAATATAAATACTTATATTATTTAAATTTTTCAAACTTTACTTATTTTTATTTTAATTTACAAATCAGAAATTGTTGTTTGTAAATTATTAGCATACTCTGCTTCTTTAAGTTTAAATGAATTAAATTTTCCTTTAATTGTAAATGTAAACACTTTTCCATAATAATTTTATCTTTATTTTTGTACAGGTATCATTTGTGAAAGATGAGTGGAAATTATACCAAGCAGCTAATATATCAAAAGACTGGTATATAGATTCTGATACGAAAAAATTAAAAAAAGTAGACCATTATTGGGCTAAAGTTTTTGAAAGTAACAATGAATATGGAAAAACTAAGTATGGGTATCTCAGCAAAGTTGTTAAGAGCTGTTTAACAATTCAGAATGGAAATGCCAGTGCTGAGCGAAGTTTATCAGATAACAAAAATACATTGACATCTGAGAGAGTAAATCTAAATGATGAAACATTAATGGCTTTGAGAGTATCAAAAGAGTATGCAAGAAGTTGTAGAGGAGCATATAATGTTGATGCACTCTCTAAAGACGTTGTTCAAGCTGTTCAAAATGCTCATAAAATATATAAAAAAAGAAAAGCTGAAGAAGACGAAGAAAAAAGAAAAAATTATATTCATGAGCAAGAACTAATTAATAAAGAAAAAGAACTGAAAGAAATGCTTGAAAAAGTTGAAAATCACAATAAAAATTTAGATCAACAGGAAAAAAATCTAGAGAATGATAAAAAAAATGCAGATCTTGAGTTTCGGCTTGCTCAGAGAATGCTTGATGAAGCAGCAAAATCTATGCAAAGTGCCATAAATAAGGAAGACATGATGGGTATAAAAATTGCCCATGAAATGGTAAACTGTGCAAAAAGAAGTTTTGAAAAGGCTACAACACATAGAAATGAACAGAAAAAGTTGAGAGAAAATATTGGTTTAAAACGTAAAAGTGAAATGGATAGATTGATTAAGCGTTGCAAAAAATTAAAGTAGTCTTTAAATAGTTTTTGTAATAGGTGTATGCATATGAAACCGCTGTTTTTTCTTTGAATTAGAACGTTTGTTTTGGAGATGTTTTATTTATATTTCTTTGAATGTAATTTCCATTATTTTCTACTACTTTTTGCCAATTTTTTGGTAACTTATGAATTCCATCCCAATAGAATTTCTCAGGTTTAGAAGCTATCCAATCATCGAGCCATTTTTTGACCTCTTCATAATTCGAGAAGTGCTGATCTGCCAAGCCATGTGACATTGATCGGAATAAATAGTAATCTGATGGAGCAAGGTCTGGTGAATACGGCGGGTGGCATAAGACTTCCCATCCGATAGTTTTCAACGCTGTTTGAACAACTTTACAAACATGAGGACGAGCATTGTCATGTTGAAGAATTATTTTATCGTGTCTCTCAGCATATTCGGGTCGTTTTTCTTCTAATGCTTTTCTTAAACGGAATAATTGGAGTCTGTAAAGTGGCCCATCAATTGTTTCTTTAGGTTTTAGCAACTCATAGTATACCACACCAATCTGATCCCACCAAATAGACAGCAAAGCCTTATTTCCATGAATATTCCTCTTTGGTGTTGATTTTACAGGTGCGCCTGGGTCAACATAATGTGTTGTGCGGACTGGATTGTCAAAATAAATCCATTTTTCATCTCCAGTCACTATTCGATGCAAAAAAGACTTTCTTTCAAAACGATTCAATAACATTTCGCATGTCACTAAACGCCTTTCAATATCACGTTCTTTCAATTCATGTGGAACCCATTTTCCTTCCTTTCTTATTTTACCGAGAGCTTGTAAACGTCTTGAAATTGTTGCCTGATCAACATTCAACTCTTCTGCTAATTGTTCTTGGGATTGAGCATCGTCTTCGTCCAATAAACTTTGCAATTCTGAATCTTCAAATTTTTTTGGAGGTTTACCACGTTCCTTGTTGTCAAGATCGAAATCGCCACTTTTAAATCTTCTAAACCAATCTCTGCAAGTTGTTTCAGATAAAGCATGGTCAGAATAAGCTTCTACAAGCAAACGATGACTTTCTGCAGCAGTTTTCTTTAAAATAAAATAGTGAAGTAATACTTCCCGCAAATGCGTATTTGAAGGCACAAAGTTGTTCATTTTGAAAGATGTATAAAATTATCTAGATATGAATAAAATCAAATTAAAAACTATGATATTTAAAGCAAATTGAACGTAGTTTCACACACATAATCATCCATACATTAATTTTGTCTTAAAAAGAAAATTAACTTGTCTTATTTTAAACAGCGGTTTCATATGCATACACCTATTAAATATAATAGAGCTTGTTGTATAATTAGTTAACAAAATTTTATTATTTATCTTACTTTACTTTAGACTTTAGAAAAATGTTTTAAAATTTTTTTTTGTTTTTAAAAGAAATTATTGATGACGGCCGATTTTGTTTGTTATTTTCTAAATAAACTTATTGAACTTTTCATTTTTCTAATAAAATTAGTCATTTTTTGTCATTTTTATCCTCAAAATACCGTCATTTTTTGTCATTTTTTTCAAAAGTTGCTGCTTGACAGCCTGACTAAGTTGTCCACGGATCTGATCTATAAAGTAATTTTGGGCTAATTGTAAGTATAAATCAAATAAGATACAAGATAAAGTCAGCTCCAAATCTGAGTTGCTCAAAAAATAGAGAACAATATTTGATAAAAGTTCCCGATAGCAATGAGCAAAACCTGATAAAGTAGTTTAAAATATGATTCTCACATGAATCCATATAAAGTACCAACTGGTTTCTTAAAAATAAATAATAAAAAAAAGGTCCTTAAAAACTAAAATTCACCTAACTGAATTGTGTCAAATACAAGAGTAGCTGACTAAGTTTGTCAAAAAACTGGCTATAACTTGAAAATCACTTTCTTTGTGGGGGTAGAATACCCCCTTTCCCCGCACACATACACACACGCACCCACCCTTAAAATCGTCTTTGTATGCAATCTTTACACATAAAAAGTCTTTCTTTCATAAAAACGCCCGACAAAGATAATACACAATAAAACTTGTTAAAAAAGATTTGTATTTTACTTCGTAGTTGAGAGAAGTAAAAGAAATAATTTTATTTTTTTGTTTTCTGTCAACCGTTTTCTTGCTTTATAACTCTACTCTTTTTTTTAAGTAACTCCCAACTTAATAGTGGGAGTGAATCAGAATTATATATAGATATAAAAAGGCAAATAGCAAAAAAAATTATAATATAAACACTAGAAATCACAACAATCTTCCCATCTATTTTAGTCATCTATTAAAAGTCAACAATCTAGTTTCATCATTTTAATATAAATTTATCATATTTTACGGGAACTTTGTAAGTTCTAGTAGAACATTGCAAAATGTCAGTAGATTTATTGGGTTATTTACTCAAACTTTTATTTCAGATTTAATTTCAGGTGATGGATTGTTATTTACATCAATTACTTCTGCAGTTACATCTTTGTTAGATTCCTTAATATTATTCTCATTGATAATATAAGACTTATTTTGTGGGGCAAAATATAGTGCAAGATCTTAAAGTGAAACAGTCAACTTTAGTCCATACGGGTAAAAATGCCCTTTTGACATTCACCGATTCAATTACTTGTTGCAATTTCTTTCTGTGTAAAGTAAGATTTTAATTCATTAGACATAAATGAGGAGTCTCTGTCAGAATGAATATAGGTTGGGAAACCAAAACAGAGAATATTTGATCTAAACATTTCTTAATCATTGTTGAACTAATATCTGAACATCGGATAGCGATTGGGTATCGGGAATATTCATCAATACTTGTAAATGAATATTTATTTTTAGAATTAGATCGTCCTTTAAAGTCTTTACTGAGATGATCCATTGAACATATAGATTTGATTAATTCAATGACATTTGCAGATTGATAAGACTTTAATTCTGAACAAATATGGAAGTTGGAACAAACTTTCTTGACCTCCTCTGTAGGAAAAGGTAAGTTTTTAGATTTAACAAAATGAAGCATACGAGTGACTCCTGGATGACATAGATAGTTATGTATATCGCTTAGGTTTGTTTGAGGTTGAGTTGTGGCACAAAAACCTTGTGTAAGTGCATCAGGAACAATATTATCGCTTCCAGGACAATACGATATAGTTTAATTAAATGCTGCTAATTCCATCCTCCGGCTCTGAATTTTATAATTTTTAATCTTTGTTTTCTTTCAATTATCAAACATGAAAGCTACAGAATGCTGATCAGTGATAAACTAGAATTGATTTTTAAACAATAAGTGTCGCCATTTTCAAATAGCTTCAATATTAGCCACAGCTTCTTTTTTTACTGCTGGGTAATTAATTTTACTTCTGTTTAATTTCCGAGACATGAAAACAACTGGACAATCATTTTGATTTAAGATAGCTGATACTGCTACCTCTAATGCATCACATTGACCAGCAAAAGGTACGCTTTCATTGATAGAACTCAAAATGGCAGTGTGAAGTTCTTGTTTAAGTAATTGAAATGCTTCACTATTGATTAGAAACGATTTAACATTAATTAAAGGTCGAACTTTATTAGCAAAAGAAGGGATTCATTTTATGTAATAAGATAACATACCCAACATTTGCCAGAGTGATAAAATATCAAAGGAATGAGGTAGTATATCTAAAGGAGGTAGTCATTCAGCATCGGGTTTTATATTGTTATGACCTACGCAATAAACATGATTATTTATCAAAGAAACTGAAATAACAGAATTTGATCAATTTAGCGTTAGGCCCCAACGTTTTAAGGCATCTCGTAACCGTAAGCAATTTTCATTGTGATGCCTGATCATAACCACAAATGGTTATATTATCTAGGTATGGAAAAGTGTTATGTAATTTTTCTTCTTCAATAAATTTCTCCATACATTTTTGGAACATTAACACACCATTAGTTACTCAAATTGGAACTATTTACCATTAGCCTCAAATGCTGTATACTTTTTATCTGAATCTTTTATTGGAATTTGATAGTAAGCACTTTTCTAGTCAAAAGTAAAAAACACTTTGTATTTTGCAAGTTCATTTATCATATCATCGATTCTGGGAAGAGGATATGCGTCTAATTCAGTATAGTTGTTAACTGTTTGAGAGTGATCAATGCATAGTCTTTTTTTGTTTGATTTTGTCAGATCCCTTACTACCACTACTTAGGCTCTCCATGGGGAGAAGGGTCAATTATACCATTCGATAGTAACTGTGGAATTTCACTTTCGATAAAGTTTTGATCATCTTTGTTAAGTCTTCTTGATTTAGTTGCTATAGGCTGAGGTGAAGGGGTATTGTTCAGCTGAAGATTAAGGGGTAAACAATATTGTTCAGCTGAAGATTAAGGGGTAAACAGATTCTATCTGTTGACCAGCCTCGCACCCCTTCTTCATCTATTAGGCTGGCACAGATGTATTTTTAATACATTGTTTCCAGTTTAGGATGTTGAATGCTGGATCTTCTTGACTCAATGCATGGGTTTTGCTTGTGTCTCTGTTTTTATGACTAGGCAACTCATTCTATTATCTCCTAATGAGGGTACAGCTTTAAAACTCAGTTTTATGGTTCTGAGGCTGGCTGGTAGTCAGGTTTCCCAAACTCTGTGGTAGCTCTCAGAGAGGCTGATTCCATCAACAGCTGAAAAATATCAAAGTATTAACAGTGCCATGTTGCACATGGATGGTGTCCCTATTTGTACTTTTGGTGTGCATTGCAGAGGCCACATTTAGAGCCCTTTGTCACGGCTTAGGGTTTATTAATAGTTATGAGGCAATTGCTTGGGCTATAAAACAGTGCTCTGAGTAATATCTATGCTTTGAGTCAAGTTCTTCAATAAATTTAACAATGAATAAAGTACCAAAAACTCTAAAACACAAAAAAACATCATCACCACCAAGTTCTCTAAACCTATCATTCACTAATATTCGTCGTTTTTGAAGTAACTTTTCTTCTGTTGAGTCTTATCTCTTGCAAAGTTCACCAGACCTACTTGCTCTTTGTGAGACTAATTTGAGTTCAGCTGTCTCATCTTGCGATCTTAGTGTTTATGGTTATCTTCCTTCAATTTGTAAAGACTCCAATAGTCACATACTTGGCCTGGGCATTTACATTTGTAAGAATTCACCTATTTGTCGTGAAACTAGGTTTGAATCCACAGACTATTCTTTCATGTGCTTTCGTTTAGCACCGCTTCACTCTATTGCCTTTCTCTTTGTTCTATACCGCTCTCGTTCATCTCAAGACTGCACTCTTTTTGATGTTATTCCTGATCATATTGACCAAGCCTTCTCTCTTTATCCATCAGCTATAATAGTTGTTGTCGGTGACTTCAATGCTCACCACTCTAAATGGCTTGGCTCTAGTGTCAGTGACTCTGCAGGCATTAAAGCCCACAACTTTTGCCTTTCTCAATCCCTAACTCAAATAGTCAACTTTCCAACTCGCTTTCCAGACAATCCGAATCATTTACGTTCTCTACTCAACTTATGTCTTGTTTCTGATCCTAGTCAGTACTCAGTTTCTCCACATTCACCCTTAGGCGCTTCTGATCACAGTTTGATCTCTCTAAAACTAATATCTCATTCTTCTTCATCACCTGAATCCCCCTATTATCGAACCTCTTACAACTACAGTAAATCTGACTGGGATTCTTTCCGTGATTTTCTTCGTGATGGCCCTTGGGTAGAAATCTTTTGTCTTCCTGTCGACAAATGTGCTTCTTCCATAACTTTGTGGATTCAGGCTGGCGTGGAATCTTTTGTTCCCTCTCGAAGATTCCAAGTCAAGCCTCACTCTCCTCCATGGTTTTCCTCACACTGTGCTGCTGCAATTGCCAATCGAAACCGTTACTTCCATATTTATCAGCAAAACAATTCTCCAGAAAACATACATCTGTTTATTACTGCCAGAAACAATTGTAAAAAAGTTTTGTCTAACGCCAAAACACGCTATTCTCAGGTCATGAAATCTCGTATCTCATCTCAAAAATTAGGCTCTTGTGACTTCTGGAGAATCTTTAATAATATCAATAATAAGGGCAAATCTTTAATTCCGCCTCTCTTGTATGGTTCAGACTTTGTCACCTCACCTAAAGACAAAGCTGAATTGTTTGCTAAAAACTTTTCATCAATATCATCTCTTGATTCCACTAGTTATGTTCTACCTGTTATTGCCAACAAACAGGTTGATCCATTGCTTGACATTTATATCACTCCAACTTCTGTATCTAAAGTGATTTCCTGTCTAGATACTTCTACAGCTTGTGGCCCGGACAACATACCTGTTATTGTCTTGCAGAAGTGTTCTCCGGAGCTATCGTCTATTCTCTCAAAACTATTCAACAAGTGCTTATCAGAATCTTGTTTTCCAGCCTGCTGGAAAGCGGCATCTGTTATCCCCATCTTCAAAAATTCTGGAGAGCGATCTGATTCGTCTAACTACCATCCCATTAGTCTTCTTCCTATCATAAGCAAAGTTTTTGAATCTTTAATCAACAAACACTTAATTCCTCATCTAGAATCTAATAACTTACTTTCTGACCATCAATATGGATTTCGATCTTCTCGTTCTACAGCTGATATGCTAACAGTAATACATGATAGGTTTTATCATGCATTAGATAAAGGTGGAGAGGTTAAGGCCATTGCTCTTGATATTTCAAAAGCTTTTGATTAAGTTTGGCATGCTGGTCTTCTCCATAAGCTTTCTTCTTATGGTGTATCCGGCAACATCTTTAAGATTATTGAATCCTTCCTTTCCAATCCTAGTATAAAATTTGTCCTTGATGGACAGCACTCTTCTTCTTATTCTGTAACTTCAGGGGTTCCTCAAGGTTCTATCCTTGGCCCTATATTCTATTTAACTTACATTAACGACCTTCCAGATATTCTCACATCTAAGGTGACATTGTTTGCTGATGATACTACCATTTATTCTTGTCGTGACAAGAAACCAACACCCTCTGATTACTTGGAGGGGGAATTTGAGCTTGAAAAGGATATCACTTCTGCTACAGCATGGGGCTCACAGTGGCTGGTGAACTTTAATTCAGATAAAACTCAATTTTTTCAGCCAATCGTTATCGCAATAAGTTAGATCTTTCTATATTTATGAACAGTGATGTACTCAATGAGTCATCCACTCTTCATCTTCTAGGGTTAACTCTTACTTCCAATCTTTCTTGGAAAACATATATCAAATCAGTTGCAAAATTAGCTCCTGCTAAGGTTGCATCTCTTTATCGAGCTAGTCACTTTCTTACTTTGGATTCTATTCTCTATCTCTATAAATCTCAAATCCGGCCTTGTATGGAATACTGTTGCCATATCTGGGGCGGTTCTTCTAATGATGCCCTTTCTTTTTTAGACAAGGTGCAAAAATGCATTGTAAACATAGTTGGACCTGCTCTTGCAGCCAACCTCCAACCATTATCACATCATCGTAATGTTGCTTCTCTTTCTCTTTTCTACAAATACTATAATGGACACTGCTCTAAAGAGCTAGCATCTCTTGTACCATCTATTAAAATTCATTCTAGTGTTACTCGTCATTCAATTAAGTGTCATCCCTTTTCTGTAACTGTTCCTAAGTGCTCCAAAAGCGCTTATGCGTCTAGTTTTTTTCCTCAAACATCAGTTCTTCGGAATTCGCTTCCTTCATCTTGCTCTCCTGATTCATATAATTTGCAATCCTTTAAGTTGTCCGTCAATTGTTATCTTGCTCTACAATCTTCATCTTTTTCCTTTCGGTAACTTCCAACTTTAATTAGTAGCTGCTTGCAGCCTTGTTGGAAACAAAGATGTTTAAAAAAAAAAAAAAAATCTTTTAATTACAATTTTTGTTGAGTTTATGCTGTTCCTGAAGAAAATCTTCTAAAGACTCACCTGATGTTTGATGTCTTTTAAGTAATTGATGCCTTGCAAAAATTTCACTAGGGGTTTTTATGTATAAATTTTTCAAGGTTTTAACAATACTTTTATAAGAATCACACTCTTTAATGTAATAATAATTGGAATAAATAAGCATTGGATGATACAAAATTAATGATGAAATGAAGTGAAATTTGCCTCAAGCATCCTCTCCACAATCCTCAATAAAATTCTCATATGTTCGCTTCCAATGCTCCATTCTTTTAAAGCAGTTGGTGCCTTATGATCAAAATCAAGCCTCGTTGGTTTTGAAATCTTTGACATTTTCCATTAATTTTTTTTTTGTTGGGTTGAATAAATTGTTATAAACTCAACAATAATATACTCATTTGAAGATACAAGAATTAAAATTGTTTTTAATTAAACGATTTGATTAAGTATAATAAAAACATTATTATTTTCAAGACATAATATTTTGTCAGTTCAAGTGAATATCAGACTCAAATAGCAACTTAGTCTATACAATTCAGTGCTGAATTTATTTTCTGCTAATTAATTGACTTTAATAAAAAAATAAACTTAGCAGCTTTTTCTTTGTTACTCAGATCTGAGTCTTGCTTAGCACACTCAGATCTGAGTGAAACCTTATGAGTAGAACACTTATTTTGCCACTTAAGACAGAAGTAGATTATTAGTATTTGTTGTTGTTATAATGATGTGGACCTTACCAATAAACAGGTGATAAAACTGTTAAAACCTCCAAGCTAAGTTTAGGTTTCAGAAATTGATATTAATTTTCACTAAATTTATTCCAGCCACTGCATTTTTCTCTTAACTTAATACTTTAGTAACATAATACACCTTGATGGATATTTAGTTTATTAAAGTCTGACTATGTTTTTTGTTGTTGTTGTTAAATGTCCGTAGTTCTTTACTTTTGTGATTTGACATGTTTCCATAATGCCATTTTTTTATTTAAATGCAAAAATGTGCTTTCTAACCCTAAGCTCCATTATTCTCAGTTTACTAAAGGTTGGTTTCCATATAGTATATATAGCGACAACTGTCGCGCAACAACATCTGCAGTATTTTAGAAGTGTTTTCAAAACAAATGTTTTTATCACCTCCGTGAAGCCAAACAAATAATGTCCCCTTTTTTATATAAATATATATATATATATATATATATATATATATATATATATATATATATATATATATATATATATATATATATATATATATATATATATATGTATATATATATATATTATAATATTATGAACCTGTTACTAATTTTATGAAATATGTGCTTTTAGCTGAAGATTTTTTTTAATTATCTTCACTACAAATTGTTGTAAAAAAAAATGTTTTTAAAATATGACAAGTATACACAAATAAAAATATAGACAGGTTCTAATGATAACAAAAAACTTTACCATTAACTGGGAATATAACAAAGATTTAAAAAAACAAACGCTCAAGAATTAAACGTTAAAAAAAATTAAATAATTTTTGTGAAGAGTTTTAGCATTTACAAAAATTTATTTCAAAACACCACATTAAAAATATGTACATAAAACTTTAGTTCGACTAATTTTTTTAAGAAGTAGTTATCCAGATTCCCAACAACACTTATTTCCAGCCAAAAAAATAATAGATATTGATCATCAGCTTTGGTACTGTTGGAAAACTCTTCTTTAACTTTTTTCTAATGATAAGTTTCTAATAATTAATTCTAGTAATAAAAAGAGTAATATTTTTTTAAAAACTCATTGTTTAAAAACCATTGTGAAAAAGGAGCATTTAACACACTTATTACTGAGCTACAACTTCATGACAGAGAATTTTTTCATCGTTTTTACAAAATGTTGCCTGAAAGGTATGAACACTTGTTATCAATGATTGCACCTAGCATTACAAAAAAAGTTATGTCAAAGCCGTCAAACTATATACTTGGCTATTGGAGATTCACAACAAACACAAGCTTTTTACTTTAGACTGGGCAAAACAACAGTATGCAACATTATAAATGAAACAAAAGGCTATTTGGGATGTGTTACAACCATGTTATCTAAATGCATCAAGTACATCAAATGAGTGGGAAAAATTGGCAAATGAATTTGAAAATGAATGGAACATTCCTAATTGTATAGGGGCCATAGATGGTAAACATGAAGCTCCTAGTTTGATTGGATCATCATATTACTACTACAAAAACAATCACAGTATGGTTTTGGTAGCCATATGTGATGCAAAATATAGCTTTACTTTGGTAGATATAGGTAGCTATGGCAGAGATAACGATGCTTCTATATTCAATGAAAGTAAAATGGGTAAAGCTTTCAAGAACAACTTATTCAAACTTTCTAAAAATCAACAGCTATCAAATGGCACACAAGTACCACTATTACTAGTTGGTGATGATATTTTTGCATTGAAATCATGGTTAATGAAGCCTTTTTCTGGTAAAAGTTTGACAATTAAAGAACGTATTTTTAACTATCGATTATCTTGGACTAGACAAACAATTGAAAACACCTTTAGAATTATAGTAGCTAAATGGAGAGTATTTAGACGTCCAATAAAAGCAACTTCAGAAAATATTGAAAACATTATAAAAGTTGCAATTTGATTACATAATTATTTAAGGATCAATGACGGTATTAACTATGTACCATCTGGATTTGTTGGTTTGGAAACAAATTCTGGTGAATTTGTTCCTGGAGACAAATAGGGAAATAAAACGTGAAGGTAATGCTTTACATATTTTACCTATGGTACAACCATAAAACAGTCTTGCAAGACAAAACTTGTCGCACTACTTTTAGATATATGGAAACCAACCTTAAATCTCAGAAACAAGGTTGCAGTCAAATACAGTTGATCAAATACAAATACAAATATGTTAATTTCGGACTTCCAAATACAAATTCAAATAGAACATATGTAAACAACATTTTCCAAATACAAATATTTGTATGCTAGGTTTAGAAAAAAAGATTTCTTTAATACAATATCAATAAATATATACTAAATAGAATAAAACAACTCTTTTAACAAATATCTATTACAAACAAATTTTTAACATATTTTAGTGTTAAAAGTAAAAAAAAATCTTCGTTTTTCCCAAAAAAAACAACCTAGTTTAAGGTGTTTTTATTTTGGGTAAATTACCATATCAAATATATTTCAATCAAATGCAAATGCAAATAGGCTAATTCAGTCTATAACTACCAAATACAGATACAATTTCAAATAAAAATGCATATTTGACTCTGCTCAGGAGTTGTTGTCTTCCATTGCTAAAGTTATTTCTCAGTTAAACTCTTCTTCAGCTTGTCTTACAAATAGTCTTACCAAAGTCTGTGGTTAGAATTTAAAAAAAAAATTTGGAAAACACTTAGACCCCCTAACTATTGCCCAATCAGCTCAGCCGGCACAGTCTGAAAAAAACATTTTTTGAACATTCACAAGATGTTCAGAACATTAAAAAAATGGTTAAAAGACATCTTTTTTAGAACAAACGCCGGTTAGGAATCTTCTTTGATATATCAAGACCATTGCTCTTGATATATCAAAGGCCTTTTTATAAATGAAAGTCTGTTCTCGGTAAGTTTACTTCATATGGTGTATCTGGGAAAGTTTTTGAAACTATTAAATAAATCTTACATCTAAAGTAGGTTTATTTGTGACAATCTAACTTTATACTTCAGTCTTCAAGTGTACAATCCAAAATTTTCTCTTTGTGGTTCTCACCAATTTCCTTACTCCTAAATGTATTCTCTACATCTTATTTCCCCTATATAAAATACTGTTGTCACATTTAAGCTGGTTCTTCTAATAATACCCTCCCTCTTCTAGACAAAGTTAAAAAAAAGTAGTTAGAGGTACTTTAGCTCCCAAGTTTCTGTTTCAATTTTGTAATGTTGCATATCTTTCTCTTTTCTACAAGTTACTAAATATAGAATTGGTAGATATGCTATCATCTCTAGTTCAATTAACCTAAACTTTATCTTGTGTGACTTTTCAGCAAAGTTGCATCTTTTTACGGTCCTGTCCTTTGGAAGGGACAGATAGAGTAAAAGGCAGTTGGAAGTAAATTTGTTTTGAAAAATGACATTATGGAAAAATTGAAATATATTTTTACAACAGGATGTCCTTCCTTATGTTAGCTTATTTTGTAAATCAGGACTCAGTTTTTTTGTGTGGAAATCACCATTCAAGATTTACAAGCTTTTTCTCCCAATACCCACAATCAAATAAGGGCTTTTATATCAGAGTTTTCTTTTCTCTAAATAATTTACTTTCACAATGACTAAAAAATCTCACTAGCTATAGGAACAATTTAAAGTCATGACTAGAGTATGCATGACCATTCAATTTTTTTTAATTTATTAGTGAAAAAGAAAGGAAAAGAAAGAAAAAGGAGCAAGAAAAAACAGAGAAGCGTTCAAAGTTATCATTTGGCTTAGAGGAAGAAGAAGAAGATGAGAATGAAAGTATATTTCTTTTTTAATGATGAATTGAAGTTACAGTTTTTATTTTATTTTACTTTTATTCTCTTGAACTTTTTTTTTTCAGTAGAATGATGTTAAAGGATGACAATAGTAAGATGAAACCCTCTTCACTGTCGTTCTTTTGATAGTTGCTTATTGATTTCTAATTTAACTTATTCATTTTTTACTAATAGAAAATAAAATGTGATGATTTGGTTTTAAACAATAATTATTTGATTTAATTGGTGAAAAAATATAATTGTACTATTAAAACTGTAAGACCGAATAGATCAGGGTGCCTAAAATTTCAAAGAGGGAAAACTGCTACATTCTTTATGTATTCAAAAAAGATAAGATAGTAAAATCACCTTGAGTAAGGCAAAACTAAATTTAAACCTTAAAAATATCTCTAAATGGACAGTATCTTGTTAAGTCCCATCAGGTAAGTTTTTTTAATCATTGCATCATCAACCATCATTGTCTTAGAACACTCAGACATAAATCTAAATTAAATGCTCCGAAACTTTCTGGAATAATACAATATGATTAGAAGTTGATCCTGAAACTGTAAAGATAAACTTAAGTAGTGCTCAATATAATAGCCAAGTACCATTAATGAACTACAAACAATTCTGGGATTTGGTCATTTCAGTGATAAGTCAAAGTTAAATGTGTTATCGGATGGAAAAGTAAAGGTTTGAAGGAGACCAAATAAAGCGCATGTGTTCTTCGCTAAAGCTTAATGGAGAAAGTATTTTTGTGTTAGGGTGTGTGAGCTTTGAAAAATCTTTTGGTACAATATGTCCAGAATATACTATCTCAGACTACAGTTATAACATACGAATTCGTATTGCAGTCTCCGATTTAGAAAAAGATCTAGGTGTTATGACATCTACTGATGGAAAATACTGCCAACAAATCGAATTTTAAAAACAATTAGACAATTATATTAAAAGTGAACATAAAGTCACCGGCTGATATAGAGTGTGCTTTTTACACACTCTAGTTTAACATTATAAAAACTAAAATTTTTGTTATATTTTAATTTTTATTTTGTTAAATTTCAGCAATAAATAGTTGTTATTATTATCATATTTCTTGAATGATCAATTGGTATGATTCAGTTAAAAATATGCTTATATTTTTGATAAATATGATATTCGATAAAAATGATCTACATTTTATCTACATTTTAGTTTTGATATAAGGATTTTCATTGTATCTTTGATATAAGGATTTTCATTGTATCTTTGATATAAGGATTTTCATTGTATTTTTGATATAAGATATTTGATATTATTTGTAAAGAGTTAGATAAGAGCTATAAATACAATCTCTATCTAATCTCTGATAATATCTAATCTCTTATAATATCTAATCTCTTATAATATCTAATCTCTGATAATATCTAATCTCTTATAATATCTAATCTCTGATAATATTTAATCTCTAATAATATCTAATCTCTAATAATATCTAATCTTTTATAATATCTAATCTCTAATAATATCTAATCTCTTATAATATCTAATCTCTAATAATATTTAATCTCTAATAATATCTAATCTCTTATAATATCTAATCTCTTATAATATCTAATCTCTAATAATATCTAATCTTTTATAATATCTAATCTCTAATAATATCTAATCTCTTATAATATCTAATCTCTAATAATATCTAATCTCTAATAATATCTAATCTCTTATAATATCTAATCTCTAATAATATCTAATCTCAAAAGCTATAAATCAAATAAAATCTTTAATTAAGTCTCTCCAATAAAGTCTCTCCAATAAAGTCTCCAATTTTATGTGGAAATCTAAAAATCCATTTTATCCATTCTATGAAAAAATTGTTAAATTACGTTGAAACATTGAATGAGTTATTAAAAAAATTAATAACATTTTTATTTATGTCTATATCATTTTAAAATGAATTGATCTTTTAACATGTTATTTTTAAATTTTTTAAAAATTTAGCTCATTTTGAAGAAATAAAACCAGGGCGAAGGCTGGGTAAAAATCCAGATGTTGATACATCTTTTTTACCTGACAAAGATAGAGAAGTATTTTTTTGCTTTTTAAACCAGCTGTAGTCTTTTTTTTAAACTAATTTATTAGATAATAAAATAAATATAGACAAAGCCAAAACAAAAAATAATTAACTAATTTATTAAATAATAAATTCCAAACATACAAATAACAACAAATTTTTTAGTTTCGGCTTTATTAATTGATTAGATGTTTTTTTATTGTTAGTATTTTTTTCCTTTATAAGTTAAGTTTTATATGTTATTTTTTATTTAACAAATAGTTGTCAAGAACTTTTTCATAATACAAATTGTTTAAATAAACATTTATAAATAATTTTATTAGGAAGAAGAAAATAAAGAGAGAGAGCGCTTGAGACAAGAATGGGTTGAAAAACAAGAACAAATCAAAGGTTTTTATTTTTAAAATATTTATTTTTTAAATTCGTATTTTAGAGTAAAATATTATTTATAGTTTTTAATAAATTTTAACCAATTATTTTTAAGCTGAAAGTGTTGAAGTGACATATAGTTACTGGGATGGTTCTGGTCATCGAAAAAAATGCTTAGTAAGTTATTTTAATATATAGAAAAAAAGGAGCAAATGAACTTCATTTTTAATTAACTAATAAGGGATGCTGGCAAAAAAAACTAAAAATTAGTTTAATAAGGATTTACAGTCATTTAATGAAAATAAATTTTTTTTAAAAGTTAAAATTTTCTATCAATTTTAATTTGATTAGATTCTTTCTACATTTTTGTTCAGGCTTTTCTATTACTAAGTTATGCAATTAATATTTGAGACTTTTTAATGGGGTTTCTTCAAACTTTTGATTTAATATTGAATTTTAAAAATGTCTTTTAATTAATTTGTTTAAAAATTATATTTAATTAAATCGATTATATCAAATAACAAATAGTAAATTTATGTGTTTTATATGTAATATATGTGTTATATATAATACATATAATGAAAACAAAATTACACACGCACACACAAATATATATATATATATATATATATATATATATATATATATATATATATATATATATATATATATATATATATATACATATACATACAATTACTTTCTTAAAAATTCAGATGAAGAAAGGTGATACTATTCAAAAATTTTTACAGCAATGTTTAAGAGATCTCCGTCAAGAATTTACAGAGCTAAGGTTTTTTATTTTCCTTGCTTTTTGTTTTGAAAAAAAACTTTTATATAAAAAATAAAGTTGATAATTTAAAAAAAAAAATTGGTGCATTTTTTTTTTTGATTTATCATCATTATTTTTACTAATTCTTTTTTTTTATATATTATTAAGAGTATTATAGTTTTATTTAATAAATCATTATAAAATTTCACATAATACAAGTTTATTTAAATAAACTTTATAGTTATAGTATACAATGAAAATTGTTTGTACTCTATAATATAATATAGAATAATATAAAAAAAATCTTACCTTTTATTTTTATGACTAAATTTTATCAACAGGTAAATTTTAAATAAAACTTGTATCTAAAGAAAAGATTTGAAAAAACAAAATACTATCAAGATTTAAAGAAAAAACTTTTCAATAAAAAGTTATTACTATGGGAAAAAAAAAATCTTGCAGTTAATAATAATGTCAAACTGATCAAATTTCATGGAAATTGGTTTCAAGTGGGACTTCCTTTGGCTTCAGCTGATATGGCTTGACTAAATTTTAGGTTTCTTGTTGTTATATTTTTTAAAGTTTTCCATGTGTCTAAATGCTTTGTCACAAATCTTTCTGTCCCAAATATGCCACAAAGCATCCATTTTTTTATCAATAAATGTCAATTTTGTTGCTCTTTTTCAATTCATATGACCCCCAAACCATCACATTGTATCATATTATATAATGGGTAGGCATGCGGTGAGACACTTTATCTGACTACACATATATTATTTTGTTTTGACAACTTGGCCATGGTACTTAGCATTTTGTTTCGCTAACTTGCGTTTTAACTTTTAAAATTGTGCTGAAAATACCAAACTAAACTGAAGAGAAAATTAAAAATAAACAAAATCTTAACAAATAATAAAATAAATAAACCAGTAAAAATAAAGTCATAACATTTTTTAGTTAAAAATTGTCTCATTTAATAGTTAATAAAACTAATAATTTTTTTAATTTAAAAGTGTCTCAATTAATACTTTAAATCAATAGTTTTTCATATATCACAACATCAGAGTAGCGCTTAGGGGTATTTAATGTTATATATTTGAGGTGCAACTGTTAGTTTGGCATTGATGCAGGTTCAAATTCTATAAACAGTTTTTTTTTCAACGTTTTTAAACATTAGAAATTATCAAAGTTTTAAATTTTTTAATAATTAGATTTTTTTCAAATTAGATTTAAATAACTTTAAAACTTCGATTTTTTCTAAATTCTTTGAAAATAGAAACTCTTGTAAATTAAAAAAAAAAAACATAAATTTTATTCTCTTTTTTTTTTCTGGTTAATATTTTATTTGTTTTATCATTGGTAAAGATTTTGTTTCTCTTTTCAGTTTATGGTTTGTTTATTTTTATAATTTTTCCTTGAATTTGTTTTTTTCAGCTCACTTTTAAAACATGTAAATTATCAAAGCTTGCAAAGTGACAGGTCAAAACAAAATATTATTATGTTGGTCACAGCATCAAAACATTTGAATTTGGAAATTAAAATATTTTGGATTTGAAAAGAAAGTTAGTACTGAATTCTAAACTAAATCCTAAATTGGTGTATGCATATACATTAACAGAAAACTTCTACAAAGGAAATAATAAAAGCATTACATTGGAATCAATAAAATCATTTGGTTGGCTCAAGTTGATGGCTCAAGGAGCAATTAAACAAACCACTACAAACAGTGTAATAGCGAGTACATTGAACAAGTATTTCGTTTCAATTTTCAAGTAGGAAAATTCCACAAACATCCCAAAACTTAGTGATAAATTTAATTTTGAATGCCTGAATCCAAGCTTTACAGAAGCAATTATTAAATTTCATATTGACAAACTTGATGTACAAAAAACTGTAGGAGTAGACAACGTTCACCTGGAAGTTCTAAATATGTGTTCTAAATCACTTTGCAAGCCTTTATCAATATTATTTAACAAGTTTTACGAATCAAGTGTTGTTTTCGACCTTTGGAAATAAGCCCTGATTAAAAAGGGAACCATCTAATCATCTTCCAATTTCACTAAGTTCTGTTGTATGCAAATTAATGGAGCATATTATACATGATAAGATAACGAAACATTTAGTAGTGCACAATTTGAGAATAAAATAACAACATTACTTCGTTAATAAAAATAATTGCACTACCAATTTGCTTGAATCAATTTATTTTATCACAAAAGCACTTGCAGATGGAAAAATGAAGTGTTATTATTAGATTTTGCAAAAGCATTTGACTCAAGATTAGAAATAAATTATTATTGTGGTGTAAAAGTTTTTAAGTCAAAGATTGCAATGAGTAATAGTTGGAGAATTTGTGTCAGAATGGAAATAAATTGATAGTAGAGTCCCTCAAGGCTCAGTTTTAGGTCCACTATTCTTTGTGGTATTTATAAACGATTTATTAATTAAAATCAAAAATGAAGGCAGACTATTCCCTGACGAAACTAAACTATTAGCAGTCATTAAATCGGAATCAGATAACATCAGTTTATAAAATGATCTCAATGTTTTAAAAAAATAGATAGAGGACTGGCAAATAAAATTTAACTCGCAAAAATGTAAAGTAATGCATTTCGGAAATAACAACTCTAAATATAAATATAAAATTGATGAAGTTATACTAGAGCAAATAAAAGTTAAAAATGATCTTGGAATATTTATCTCGAATGATTTTGATTGGAGTCACCATATATGCTATGTGATTAATAAAGCAAATAAACAAATAGGAAGAATTAAACATGCATTTGAATATATAAATGAAAGTATTATTACCTGATTATACAAATCATTAGTTCAACTGCTCAAGTATGGAGCAGTTATTTCGAACCCCCATTGGAATGGAGAAATTAATAGACTTGAAAAAGTTCAAATTAAAGCGAAATGTCTAGTTAGTTATGGTCATGAAGAAAGAAATTTAAAACTAAAATTGCTTTCATTGAAAAACAAAAGAAGGCGGGGTGATTTAATCCAAATGTTCAAATTAGTAAAACAATTTGACGAAATAGATTTGCATAACCGAATTGAATATTTTAATACTAATGGCCAAGCAAGAGATCATAAATTAAAAATGTCAATTATGAAGTCAAAATGTCAATAAGAACACAAAGTTTAACATAATCAGACAAAAAATTTCCTCTTTGTATGGTTATACTTTGACTGGAATGTACTGACACAAAAAATCATTGAGTCAACAAATGTAAATTAATTTAAGAACCACATTGACAAATACTAAATTGTAACAAATTCAGATCTTGTATATTGTTTTTAATCCTTGTTGAATTTTTTGGCTGTTATAGACTGAAATTCTACATAATTTCAGTTTCGACTCTAATGAGTTACAGCATCATTTCTATAACTTCTATATTTTATTTGAAACTTTTTTTGATGTTATTTTTTATGTGAGATTATTTTTTTGCATTTTGTATTTTAAAATTATAATTTGCTATAAATTATTTTTTTAAATAAAATTTGCATAGTTATAAACTAGAGATAATCATGTATTTTTTTGATTTATGATAACAAATTGATAATAACTTGATTCTTCTTCTAATAATAACAACAATAATGATAATATATATATATATATATATATATATATATATATATATATATATATATATATATATATATATATATATATATATATATATATATATATTAATAAGAAAACATCAAACAATACGAATTCTTTTAATACAAATAATAATTTATTTTGAGAAATTTTCAATGGGTTATGGATACCAGCATCATCAGCTCGTAAAATATTACAAAATTTTTTGAACGTTAAAAAACAGTTTAATAAAAAAATTTTTAACTGACGTCAGCAGTTGAATGGCTTCTTTTTTCGTTACGCAAGAATATAAAAAATGGAGTCCAAAATTTAGTTATAACAAATTGCCCATTATCGAGATTTATTCCGCCATTCGATGGGAAACATTGGTGCTTCTGTATTTCAAGTGCTTCTCATACTTTACTGTCGAATTTTTTTGTTTCAACTTTAAGAGTTTTAATTTTCTCCTTTAATTTTTTCTTTATTTTTTCAGATTTTAAGAGAATTCGTATTGTTTGATGTTTTCTTATTAATATAACATACACTCTTATACACGATGTCTACACTGAAATCATATATATATATATATATATATATATATATATATATATATATATATATATATATATATATATATATATATATATATATATACAGCGGTGGCCAAAAATTAAAGACCACTCTTTTTTTTTTTTCAAAATCTATTTTTAACCTCAGTATAATTTTATTTTGGAAAAAGGTATCAAAAAAAGAAAAACATTTTTAGAAAGAATTTCTATTGTATTTTATATTTATTATAAAAGAATTTATAATTTTTTTACACAATAATGTTAAAAAATTAAAAAAACTGACTAGTAAAAAATATAAATGGGAAAAAAAATTGGACAAAATTTTAAAATTTTTAAGTTTTAAAAATATTTCAAAACCAATAAAAAAATAATTTAGAAACGTGTTTCCTCCATTTGTTTTCAAGCACTCTTGTACTCGTTCTGGCATTGAATTCATTAAAGTTTTGATTACTTCATCAGGCACATTTTTCAAATGATGAGAGATAGAAGATTTCAAATCTTCCAAATTGTAAAGTTGTTCTTTACCAAGCTTGTGATCAAGCCACGACCATAAATTCTCTATTGGATTCAAGTCTGGACTATTGGCAGGCCATGGAAGCACTTGAATTTTATTAGAATCGAACCAATCGCTAACAACGTGCGCTTTATGACACGGCGCATTATCTTGCTGGAAAATAAATCCATCTTGCAACTGCCATAAATCAATACTAGGAATAAGCGAGTTTTCCAAAATTTCGATGTACCTTTTTTTGTTGAGTCTACCATGGAATAAATGAAAAACGCCAACTCCACAGGCACTCATACAGGCCCAAATGCCTATTGAACAATTGCCTTGTTTTGTTCAGTTTAAAATGCATGATTCATCGAACCGTTCGCTTGGAAGTCTATGCAACATTACGCAACCTTTTCTGTTGTCTACCTCAACGTTCATTTCATCACTAAAGACCACATGGCTCCACTGATCTGTTGACCAATTTTTTTGTAGTTTGCACCACTCTTTCCTGGCAAATTTTTGTTTTTTATTTAAGCGTGGTTTTTTTGCAGCAGCACGCCATAAATAATTTAAATTGTGGAGGACCCTTCGCACAGTTCTAGAGCTTGCTTTCAGACCATTTGACAGTGTCCATTTCGTAGACAAGTCTGTAGATAATGCTTGTCTGTTTTCTTTCATTAATCTCACTAACGAGCGAACATCACGTCATCTGAAATTTTATTGCATCCAGTCCTATGACGATCATTAATTGACCGGGTCTCTTTGTATCGTTGAATTATGTTAATAATGTAAGAGTGAGACCTTCCGAGCTTTTCTGCTATTTGTCTGATGCTATAGCCTTCTTTTTTTAATACAAGAGCCGCGTATATGTCTTTTTCTTCGATCTTTGCACGCATTTTTGCAATATTTTTATATCCTTATTGCAATTCAAAAAATAAATGTTTATTTGATATCGAAACTCAGGTTTCGACATTTTATTTTATAGCCAACATAATAAGCAATTAAGACAGTTAAAAAAAATAATGGATTATTATTTTTAATAAGTGCAAATTAAAGATTTGAAAGTGGTTGTTAAATTTTGTCCAATTTATTTAAAGAAGATTTATAAGTACTCATCAGTTTTTTAATAAGTTAAATGCTATTTAACTAGAATTAGATTAAAAAAATTATGCGACTTTAATCCGTTTAATTAACAAGATATTATAAAAAAAAATTTAATATGTCAATTAGAATCTTTTTAATTTTAATTTAAAGATTAAGAAACCAACTAAAAAATGAGTGGTCTTTAATTTTTGGCCACCGCTGTATATATATATATATATATATATATATATATATATATATATATATATATATATATATATATATATATATATATATATATATATATATATATAGATATACATATACATATACATATATATATATATATATATATATATATATATATATATATATATATATATATATATATATATATATATATATATATATATATAAATATATAAATATATATATATACATATATATATATATATATATATATATATATATACATATTATTATTATTATTATTATGTTGCTGTTATGTTGAAATTTTTAAACAATATGTGGTGCTCCATAAACAATAGTAGTTTTCTGGCAATTAATAATTTTGGAGTTCAATAATATTTTTAGTGCTGTACCTAGATGTAATCCCAAAACTTTTGGACTGTTTCTGTTATTGAACTGCCCAAAACAAAGTATTTAACATAAATTAATTGTTTGCATAAATTAATAAATACACAAAGAGGAAGCAAATACAACAAAACTTTGTCACCTTTTTGTTCAGTGAAAATATTAGCTAAAAAAGGAAATAAAGTTTTAACCAATAATGTTAGGTCTGGTAAGTTGTGAATGTTGAGTGTTTATTTTTCCACTTAATCTCTCTGCACTAAGCAAAGAAACTATTTTTCAGTGCTATCTTTAATTTAAAGTTAATGTATTTGTTTTTGTCGGGTCTAAATAAAATTGGCGTCTAAACTAAATAAAGTTGACAATGTGTTAGTCATGTTTTGTTTATTGGTTTCTTTATGTTTGTTTATGAATAAATTAATAATTTTTTTTTAATCTTATTTTCTTATCAAGACTTTTTAATCACATTGTAGAATGACTGTGACTCATCTAATAGTCATTTTTTAAATAATTTTACAATAAAAATAAATATGGTATTATTTTTTCAAGGTTGCTTGCTGCAAATTGTATCTATATTTTAACATTAAAAGACTTTAAAAATTAAAAATTTTATTACTAAGAAGAAAAGCGTTTTTTATTCTGCTTAGTGCAAGGTATTACATAAACTCTTGCTGGTGCTGATTTTATTATGCAATTATTTAATATATTCTGTATTAATTAATTATCCTGTACATTTGCTGCTTATTATCCTGTATCTTATATAGTGTTTGATAGTGACAAGGTGGTAGAGTGCTTGCTTCATTAGTCATAGGTAAAGAGTTTGGAGTTTGAACCCCATTATATCTCTGGTAGGGGTATGGTGTTTGAACCTGCCAATTTCTTTATACTTGCATGTGTTCAAATATAACTATCCTATTTATTTATGATACGTTAACATCAGGACATCTATTCATGATATGTTAACATCAGGACATCTATGACATCATGTATGATAGTAATAAAGTAAAAAGTTAAACTCATGAAATTTTTAATAAAAAAATTTTGTCCAAACTTAAATATTTTTTATTTAAAAATTACATTTTAACCATTTAGTTTATCAAAAATTTAAAATAAAATTTTAAATGTCGCTATATTATTCTGAGACATATTTGAGGGAATATTCTTTATTAAGGTTTATATTGTTTTTAGTGTTTGTGTTTTAGCAAACTATTTAGTGCATTGTTAACATTAAAACAGACATTGTTTCACTTTCTGGAGTGCAAACTTCAATTAGAATTGTTAGTTTTGTGTATTTATTTTATCTTGTTGTTATATATATTCTTGTTGTATACAAAAAAATTAAAGTAATGAAAATAATTCTGAGCTTTATTTCAAATATTTGAATTGTATATTTATGATTACTGTAGTAACTAAATTACTCATTTGTTTTACTGAATTACTACTTGTTTTACTTTTTTTACATATTTTTCCACTTGTTTCAGATTTTTTTTATTTTAAATTAACTTTGTGTTTTTTAATATTTCAAAAAAAAATTTTTTAATTACAGACCTGTTGATGTAGTTAGTTTGATGTATGTCAAAGAAGATCTAATTATACCTCATGTATGTAATTATGCTATATTATGTAATTATGAAATTATGCTTCAAATAAGTTTAGTTATACAGTTATAAAATTATATATTATCTATGTAATTGTACCTGTATGTTATGTTCATATGAGAATTTTAAACTTTAAATTTAAAATTGTGATTTTTAAAAATTATAAACTTAATTATTATTATAGACTTGTAATTCTTGTGGTTTGTTTACCATTATACTTTCTGTCTAGCATTATACTTTCTATGATTTCATCGTTAACAAGGCAAGGGGCAAAAGCGGACCATTATTTTCATTTGATGCATACGAAGACATTCGCATAACACAAGATGCTTCTATTAGTAAGGACGAGGTATAAAATTTAAGAATTAATTTTAAAATTGTTTTTGTTTGAAAAGTTGAAAAGTAAAGCCATTTTTATGAAGACAATTGCGCAGTTTCAAGAATTTGAAAATTTGCAAAAAATCTTTATGTCTATGATAATTATTCTGATAGGTCATTAGACATGCTTAGATACTTAGGTCATTAGGAAAGTTCGTAGAACTATAAGAATAAAATAAGAGTTTTTTTTAATTTAATTTTATTAAATGTTCAGAATAATTTCCATCATTATCTATACAAGTTTGCATCCTTTCAAACCATTTGTCAGACATTTTTTTATACTCTTTGGGGTTTTTTTTTTATACTCTTTTATACTCTTCTTTGGGTAAGCTTTGAAGTAGTTCATGTTTAACCGTTATGAAGTTTTTTTTACTTTTGACGTCAGTATCGTTATTATGATTTTTTTTATCAAATTGTATACCCAAAAAGTCAGATAGAGCTAAGTATGGTGAGTATGGTGGGTGGTAAATTATTGTAATTCTAGCTTGGTTAAGACAATATGTGATGGTTTGAGTTACATGGGGTCGAGCGTTATCATAGAGAAATTTAAAATTTTGAGTTCCTGTTATAGGTATTTGCTTATTTATTTTGCATATAAGAGGTTTCAAACAATTTCTTATATAATATTGTCTAGTAATGGTGTCTCCCTTTTCAACACAACTCATATGAACAACACGTGTTGTTCTGAAGAAGATGTAGAACATGTTTTTGGGCTCAAATCTGTCACATCTTATAATAGTTTTTAGACTTTCACTTTCACCAACCCAACTAGCATTAGCTGACTTGTGTCCAACTTGTCTCAAATAAAACCATGAGTCATCCCTTGTAATAATCTCCATGAACTGTTTCTGAAAGGGGCTAAATTTTCCTTACATGCCTCAACTCTATTCTTGCGATTTTGATGTGTTAATTGGTGGGGTATCTAATGTGATGTTAGTTTTCTTTTTTGAGAGTGAGCCTTATTTATTATTACTTAGCAACTGTACTATATTTTGGTGCTTGGTCACCATGAACTAAAACCAATTCATCGATTATGGCTTGTGCTAAGACTCCAAGTAGAACATGATTTTTAATATATTTTTTCTTTAAAACATGTTTAGTAAAATTTAAATAATTTTTTTAATGCACAATTAAAATTTTTTAATTTTTAATATATAAACATTTTAAATACTTAAAATGTTCATATTTAATTATAAACATTTTAAGTATTTAAAGTACTTAAAATATTACAGATTTATACATAAATATTTAATTATTTCCTCTTCTTTTTTTTTGTAAATTAATAGATCAAGTTCTATGAACTTTTTTAATGACTTAAGTAGTACTTATGTTATACTAGATGTCAGGAGTGGTTATTTTAACTTGGCATTTAGTTAACTATCTAAAAAGGTAGGCCTTGATGACTTAGAGGTTACAAAGGACACAGGTTACCATATAAAATTAGAAATATTAGGTAACAAGTATAGCCTGCCAATGCCTAAAAAGGAAAATGAATGTCTTAAATTACAAAAGTGCTTTTCTATATTTCATTTAAATAGACTTGAAGTTATAAAAAATATCCAGCTTGTTAGCTATTGGGTTCAGAGTACTTGGAGGTGCATATTTTGAAGTATATCATGCCTCATACTTTTAAGTGCATCATACTTCATATATTGAGGCGCATACTCTAGTATTTAGATTATTTAATTTAAAACTTGTTTCCCTGTTTGTCAGGTTCATCTTTCATAGTTATAGGATTAAGAGAGAATAAGAGAGAGAGGTTGTAACAATAAGTATGTGAAAATAATATTTGATTATAGATTTTCTTGGCCTTAAAAGAAAAGCGTTTTCAAAAAAAAGTTTTATGTTTTAACTATTTTTTATATATTTTAGTTTTTTATCTGTTCTAATGTTATAGTCGCATGCTGGAAAAGTTTGTTTACGCAGCTGGTACGAAAAAAACAAACACATTTTTCCTGCAAGTCGGTGGGAGCCTTATGATGCTGAAAAAAAGTGGGACAAATACACTGTATGTATTCTTTTAGTGCTGTGTATGTGTGTGTGTGTCTATATATATATATATATATATATATATATATATATATATATATATATATATATATATATATATATATATAAAAACATATATGCATATATGCATTTATATATATATGTATATATACATATATATATGCATTTATATATATACATATATGCATTTATATATATGCATATATACGCATTTATATATATGTATATATACATATATTTACATATATCTATATATAAATATATATATAGATATATATACTCATTTATATATATATATATATATATATATATATATATATATATATATATATACATATATATATATGCATATATATGTATATATAAATGTATGTATATGTATATATGCGGTAGTGGTGTAGTGGTAGAGCACTCGCTTCATGAGCGAGAGGTTCCGAGTTCGATTCCTGCCACGCCCCTGGTAGTACCGCGCTCAACTTGTTTCTCCGCGCAGCAGCCTTGTTCGTCAAGGTTCGTGTTTCGGAGTTAAAGAGTTGAGAGAGGGTTATAACCACAAGTAGCCTCTTCATCTGTAGTGGCCTTCTCGGCCTTGGGGAGGTAAATTATAAAAAAATATATATGTATATATATATATGTATATATATATGTATATGTATATATATATATGCATATGTATATAAATGTATATATATATATATGTATATATATATATGCATATATATATATATATATATATATATATATATATATATATATATATATATATATATATATATATATATATATATATATGTATATTTATATATGTGTATATATATATATATATATTATATATATGTGTGTATATATATATATAAATATATATATATATATATATATATTTATATATATATATATATATATGCCACTGGTTTAGCTTGGCTTATTTCTCTTCTTTTCGTCATTTGAAACAGGTATCTACCTAATAATTGGAAAGAAGCAAATGTGATACCAATATATAAAGAAAAAGGTAAATAAAACAACCCATCTGAATATAGACCAATATCTTTAACAGCCATATTATGTAAAATCATGGAAAGATTGTTGAAAAAACATATGATGAGTCACCTGGTTCAGCACAAGTTAATCACTAAGCATCATCATGGCTTTGTAAGACAAAAATCATGTGTTACAAATTTATTAGAGACAATAGACATTACATCAGAGGCACTGAACTGTGGCCTTTACGCAATCATAATCTATCTGGATTTTGCTAAAGCCTTTGATAAAGTCTGTCCATGGCCTACTGTTATTATACGGCCTGATTTGTTGCATTTTCCGGAAAAAATTAAGAGGCCAGTTTTTTTACGGCAAATGCTTATTTTATTAAAATGGTCGAGGAATACCTGAGATTATCATCATGTAATTACATTATGCTATACAATATTTTTCGCTAACTGATTTCCTGTTTCAGTATATTCCAACAACATATGAAATACTGAAATAGGCTTTCAAATAGCTATGTATCAAAATGCTACTAAAACAAACTTACATATTGCAAAGACTACTTACAACTGTTATTAGCAAATAAAAATAAAGGTTTGTAATTTTATATGTATTAAGGGTTTGAGAAAAAAAATTTTATTAGCACTAGCTATCAGTTCTTTATCTTTTTTTAAACTTTTTTACCTGATCTTTTCTTACAGAATCTGTAGTTTCTTTTTGTAAATTATTATAAAAAATATTAATAACGATTCGAGATACATATTTAATTCTCCATTCTTGGTGATACTCGCATGTGAAATCAACACTGCTATAATAAATCTTAAAAATTTGTTCTGCAAAACTTTTAAGTGATAAAGAATAACTGCAATGTTTGATTAGAATAGGAGAAATAATATCTAGAATACTAAAAAGATGATAAATAAAATCAGACAAGGATTGACTTGGACATATAAGTCCACCTCTGGATAATATTTTCAGATATTCGATATTAAGAACATCTTGGTCTGTAGAAACCATTTTTTGACCACAAGATAGACATTTAAATCTTTTTTTTTCAATTTTTTTAGCAATGTAGCCTGCTATAGTAACAGCAACTTCCATGCTATCTTCAGAAAGCTGACACTCTAATATCTCTGAAGACAACAATGCAATATCTTGCATAATGTTTTCCAAGTTATTTCTAACATTTTTTATTAAATGGATTATATCATATAATAGATATGTTTTTAAAACTCTATTATAAGCTGGATGATAAATAAATAGTTTTCCATCTCCAGTATAGGATTTATGTAACTCTGAAAATGCATTAACATTGGTAGAATGATTATCTGTAACAATAGCTCTTACTTTATAACCTGATTGATGCAATGAGGTAATGCACTTATCAATTTTTTTTTTCAACCATGATCCTATTGTGCAAACTTCAGGTGATGATCTCACAATATAAGGAATAGCTTTTTGAAGTCCTTCAATCATAAAAACAACAACACCTTTATAAAGACTACTTTTTGAATCTTCACCAATTTATTTCCCACTTAGATATTGGGCTGCTTTTTGCAGATACATTTCATCCACAAGAAGCACACAATCACTTGATACACAATGTTTTTGTAACAAAACTGTTATAGCTTAATATGCATTTATATCACTTTATATCATTTATATGCATTTATATCACTTTATATCATTTATATCACTTTATATCATTTATATCACTTTATATTATTTATATGCATTTATATCATTTATATGCATTTATATCACTTTGGATTTTTCTAAATAAACTAAATTATGGTAAAGGTAGTTGTTCTAACAATAACTTATAAGACTGTGATGAAGTGTGACATAAAACTAGTGCATAACGTTAAGGGATGCAAAATATGGAGGTCTGCCTTGAGGAGAATAGTATCTAATTTCATTTAACTCAAAATTGAATTCATATCATTGGCTTTATTTCTAATATAGACAGGAAAATTTTCCAACATACTACAGTTTGTTAATTTGCAATTATGACCACTACGAAACCATTCAGATAAAGAAATATGAAAATCTTCAAACTCATCTTTTCCTAAATATCTCAAAGTTGGTTCTTTTCGGGGCAACTTTGGAACCTTAGAGTCGATGATGCACTTATTTCATTGGTTTAAATAGTTGGAACTGGAAGAAGATTCCATTTCAAGGTGCATCTTTTTTAGAAGTTAATAAATTTGTCATCATATGATTCACACAAATAACTGAATATTTTGATGGAACCCATTCTTTTCTATTAACAAAGTATATCCATCGTTCTCGCAAATCAAATTCTTCAGGAAAATGAAATGTTGACTTTTTTGGACTGTTAGAGTAACCAGTTTTACAGTTTGTAACAACACATTTATTAACCATTTTATTACTAAAACAAATCAAAAAAATGTAACACAGTTATTTTTAAATATAAAGTTCACTTACATTTATTATTGGAATTATCTCCACTTAAATAACATCTCATAAAAAAGCAGTTCGACTATATACAGTAATAATAATAGACTGTCTGTGTGTCTTTTTCATTATTCCACTCTCTAATGGAATATAATGAAACAGGCAATCAGTCAGAATACATTCACATATTATTCAGTTCAGAATACATTACATATTAAATGACTATAAAAGCATAAACCAATGCATGCAAGCAAATATTTATATAGTAATTGTTACAATATTATAATTCAATATTTTATTCAACACCTTTGTATAATATTCACTGGTAAATATATAGTTATTGTTGTTGTTTTTAAAACCTTTCATACATAATTTAAAATTTACAAATAAGCCGTAAAAAAACTGGCCTCTTAATTTTTTCCGGAAAATGCAACAAATCAGGCCGTATAATTACAGTAGGCCATGGTCTGTCATGAAGCGTTAGTTGTTAAATGAGAGGCCTATGGTTTCAAAGGTAAACTACTGAGATGGCTAAAAGCATTTCTTATGGACAGAAAACAAAGAGTTTTTGTTGACAAAAACTACTCTGAGTGGATAAAAGTTCAGAGTGGTGTGCCACAAGGATCTGTTCTAGGTCCTCTACTGTTTATAATGTACATAAATGACATGCCAGATGTTGTCAAATGTTCACTCAAACTCTTTGCTGATGACTTCAAACTAATAAATATTATAAAGAATCAATTTGACATTGAACAGCAGCAGACAGATCCTGATGCTGTGGCTAAATGGGCAGATAATTGGAAAATGGAGATTAATGCAAGCAAATGCAAAGTATTGACGTTAAAAAAATCGTCCAAAACAATAATTTATGACCACAAATATTTATTTAGCATACACATATTAATTTAGCATACAAAATCAAAATAACAGCCGAACATACTTATTGTCTACCAACCAAGAGCGAGGTCTTGGAAATTTAATAACTAGCGATCTAAAGTAGTCAGCTCAATCAAAACATGTAGCAGTTTAAGCTAATGCAGCACTAGCTTCACTCAAGCAGGCGTTTAGATACTGGAACCCTTCAATATTTAAAATACTTTATACCACATTTGTGAGACCTCACCTTGAGTATGGTTCCATTCAACAAAGTCAATGAAAAAGTTATCAAACGAGTACAAAGAAGAGCCACTAAATTATGCCATTCATTAAGGGGAAAAAAATATGAAGATTGACTAGCCCTATTCAATATCCAATCAATCAAAGCATGTAGCATACGGGTAGATGCAATTCAGTATTTTAAGGAAAGCACTGGTCTTAATACTACATCCTGGATCCACCCTCCAAACAAGTCCAAATCTGGCAATTGTCCTGGGCCAGCAGGTGCAGTTAGAAGAAATAAGGAACGACTAATCAAACAGCTCACAAATAACTGTTGTCAAAGAGAATACTTTTTCTTAAATAGAGTGGTTAATGTTTTGAACACACTTCTGGATTCAGTTAAAAACTCCAAAACTATTAATTCATTAAAAAACAGTTACTATGCACAGTGGGCCTGAGCATGCTCAAAAAAAAATTTTTGTACCCAATTTTTTCACATAGTAGGTCTGAAAGGTGTTACTTTTCTCAACTCAAATCTGTTAAAATTAAAATGTTTGAACGGGGGTTTTTGAAAAAAAAAGTGTTTTCCTTTTTTAAGAATTTCTCAGTAAAAAGCACAAAAAATAACATGAATTGCTATCTATGCTGTCTTTAATATTTCATAAATGTTTAGATATAACAGAAGAATTTAAATATCAATAATAAAAAACATTAATTTATAATTAAAGCTAGTAATTCTATAACAGTATTGTTCATATATTGATAATAAATGAAAAATCTCAAAATATGAAATGTCATTAGTGAATATTTGTGCATAATATTACAGATATATAACAATGTTTTGTACATTACATCAAGTCTGCAGAGCTATCGACTATTTAAAAAAAACTATACATCTTATTTATGTTTTTATTAAGTTTATTCATTTAAAAAGCTTCAATATCCACAACACAAAATAGACTTATTGAGTATTTATTAAAAATAATTTACATAAATAACTCT
>NC_088933.1:19250000-19310000 GCF_038396675.1 Hydra vulgaris
ATTTATGACCATTTAAAGTTAAAACTTTCTTTTGAGGGGGAAATTAATGGGGTTTAAACTTTAAACGGTCATAATTTTAACACAAGGTCGTAACTTGGTGTTAAAATTATGATAAGGTTTAAACTTTAAATGATCATAACACTAAGAGATTATAGCATGAACTTTGAAATTTGTCAGTATGTATAAATTTAGTTAATGATAATAAAGCAATTTATTTCAAGAAGTTGTTGCTCTCACATTTGGGGTAAAAGTAACAATTAAGGGCTTTTTATGTTAAAAATCTAAAGCTCTTATTTCAATTGAGTATACTTATTGGAAATAAGCAAGAAGATTAAAATTTTAATGTTAATATGCATAATGTTAAATGTTAAAATGGAGTTAGCTAGGAACCTGTAAGCTCAAACGGCAAAAAATGATATTGCCTTCCCTGCAAGTTTTAAATTAAAAAGTTTTGTTGACTGTATTTTTTATTATTTTAAATTATTTTTAAATAATTTTAAAAAATTTTCAACAGGAAGTTTTTCTTAGATTTGTAAAATATTTTGTAAAATTATTTATTTTTAACAGGATACGGTTGAAGCTGTTAAGCAAAGTATTTCTCGTCGTATTGATTACATACTTCAAACTTTAAGAAATAACAATACTAGTGATGTTACCACACATCAGACGTTATCTTACTCCAAAGAAGACAATTTATATACAATTCAAGCAGAAATTATAATTGAATTTCGCGATATTGTAACATATGAAAATACATTAAATTTTTTAGTTGAAAAACTCGGAGATCGAATAAGTTTTCCAAAAAATCCATTATTTTACCATTCAACAGGGAAGTTGACCGAACTGCGGTAAGTTAAAGTATTTTGCTTTGCTAAGTAATAAGAAAATAAGGTGTATCTATTTAATCGGTCTTTAGACGTCAAGCAAGTTTAAATGCCGTCCATAATTCTCGCAGTAAAGCGTTGTCGATAGCTCAGCTTCTCAATCAGAGTCTCGGTTCCCCTATTCTAATCCAAGAAGAAGATGTAACTGAAACAAAAGGTGTTCATTTGGGGGATGATGCTGTTTCGATACAAAGTCAACTTGAACTTAACACAACAAAAGTAACAGTTAAAGTTTATGCTGTATTCGAATGCATTGAGAGGTTGAAGAAAAGTATTTAAAATATTTTTAAAAATTTTATCTGCATTTTAATATAATATGACCATCTATTTTTAATATGATATGACAATCTAATTTTTTAGAAAAAGACGCGCTTAGTTAGTTTAATTAATCCTAAATGATAAAATGATTCAAAACTATTAAATTATCGATTGCGTCTATTCATATTATATTAAGATCATCAGTGATTCATATTTTATAACAATCATCAGTGATGATTGTTACTAGAGTAATAGATTTTTATATTTGTCGTTGTCAATTTTAATATTAATGTTGAATTTAATAGTAGTGCCTACTCGTGCGTTTTGACACGAAGATGAAAGGCAGCTATTAAACTTGAAGTTTAGAGTCCCCTCAACATAATTTATAAGGAAGTATAAAAAATTTACATACAGGTATGTAATAACAATGTCATTTAAATTACGCAAAGGTAAAAATTACATTTGTACAGCGTTGCGTACAAACGTCTGTAAGTGTAATTGTAAATATGTTGTTGTTTTTTTAATTATTATTCTATTTCACTCCCAACAAAGCTGCAGGCAACCATTATTATGTTGGGAGTTACTAGAAAACAAAGAATAGAGTTAAAGTGTAAGGAAACGATTGACGGAAGACTTATGATAAAGTTCAAAGTGTTAAAGCGCCGTTGAGACTTTATTTCAAAATATAATAAATTCAGTATAAATTTTTTATTATTTTTATTGGATAGAATCAGTAAAAATATTTTTTTTAATTAAAAAGGTATAATTTTTATTAATAATCAATTTATATATCTTATAATGGAAAATCAGCAAAAAAAAAAGAACTACTTTAACATCTGAACATTACGTGACGCTTGAACTTGACAGAGGAAGACTAGTTAAAGAAATAAGCTAAACTTTGCGATTGTCGTATACCTGTGTTTTGAAAAACTTAAACAAAATCGTCGCCAATATGCCAGATTCTGAACTTATAAATAGAAAAAGAAGAAAGTGTTTTGACAAATATAAGAATATAATAATATAAGAAACGCAATCACTGTGATCAACAGAGATACCTCACTAACACAAGCTGGAGTCTGTGATAATCTTGCTAAATCGGGGTTTCATCTTAGATGTTAACAATCCTGAAGGATACATTTTAGTTAAACAGAGAATAAATTATTATCTTTTAATCATTGCAAATCCGATATTATTTTCTGTAAAATATTATCGGATTTGGTTCGTTAATGTCCAAAAGATACATAGGCCGACTTTTCCTTTCTTAGGTTACTTTTTTCTTCTGGTTGTTAAAGCGGTCCAAATACATCTAGCGGTCTTGTCACATAACACCGCTAAAAAAACATTTAAATACTTAGTTCTAGCATAGTCAATAGAAGTTTCCCTGGTCGGGAAATATCCCGTAATTGTATCTTTTTTTCGTGCGATAACTTAAAAATGCAAAAAAAAAAAAGTCACGTGATCGAAGAGAGTGCAAACAATGATTAAAAAATGGCTGAAAGCAATGTAAATATTTGTAGTGATGATTTTGACTTTATATTTTTGGATATAGATCAGAATCTTTTAGATAATGAAATAGAAGACAATTTAAATGAAGCATTAGACGAGGTAATTATAACTTCTTTTGTTACATTTATACATCTATATATCTATCTATATATATATATATATATATTTATATATATATATATATATATATATATATATATATATATATATATACATATATATATATGTATATATATATATATATATATATATATATATATATATATATATATATATATATATATATACTCCACTAGTTTATTTACATTTTCATATTTTGGTCATTTAGTTATTTCAATTTACTGTTTGTAAATGCCTTTCACAAATGTGTGTGTGTGTGTGCGTGAGTATATATATATATATATATATATATATATATATATATATATATATATATATATATATATATATATATATATATATATATATATATATATATATATACACACATATACACACATATACACACATATATATATATATATATATATATATATATATATATATATATATATATATATATATATATATACACACATATACACACATATACACACATATATATATATATATATATATATATATATATATATATATATATATATATATATATATATATATATATATATATATACACACATATACACACATATACACACATATATATATATATATATATATATATATATATATATATATATATATACACATATACACATATATTACATATTATATATATGTATGTGTGTGTGTGTGTGTGTATATATATATATATATATATATATATATATATATATATATATATATATATATATATATATATATATATATATATATATATATATATATATATATATATATATATATACATATATATATATATACATATATATATACATATATATATATATATATATATATATATATATATATATATATATATATATATATATATATATATATATATATATACACTCACACACACACATACACACACACACACACACACACACACACACAATTGTGACAGGCATTTACAAACAGTAAATTGAAATAACTAAATGACCAAAACATGGAAATGTAAATAAACTAGTGGAGTTATTTATATATCTAAGCACACCTATATAATGTTTTTAATTTATGGTTTTGATCTTTAAGGTTTTAAATTGTTGTTATTTTTAGGTGACAGCAGCTGCAGTATTTACATGTCAAAACTGTAAAAAGTTTTATAAAACTAAAGGTGGATTAACCAGACATATGCGTTCAAAACATACCAATAGAAAAACTGATGAAGTTAATCTACTATCAATTGAAACATTAAAAATATTAGTAACTGAAGCTATAAATACTTTATTAAGTGAAAAATACTATCCAGATTCAATATTAGATAAAATATCTCAATATAATAATGAAATTAATGATGTATTATACAATCAATGCAATACAATTTACAAAAAGTTAGTGAATTCAGGTAATGGTGAAAATTTTTACATGCAAACTTACTCTACACTTATAAAAGACTCTGAGAAATATTTTAATGAGCTTGAAAAACCTTGCAGTACACTTATTTCAACGACATTAACTGATAAAATTTTATATTATTACAAAAAATCATGTTCACTGAATAAACCGATTGAACCTAAGCCCATCTCTGCAAAAGAGTTAGATGGTTTGCAATACTTGGCTGGCTACGTAGTATCCAAATTTTTAAAGAAGGCTAAGAACAGTAAAAATTATCAGTCTGCAGAAAACCAAGCAATTATTGCAATTTTAAAACACTCAATTCTTGAAAAAAATAAGCCAAGCGGGCAAATACTTATTGATGCTCAAAACAGAGGTGGACTGACCTCATTAACAGAAGAGTGTCAACAAATTTTTATTCAAACAGAAATAAAATTTCGAGCTGAAACTATAGATACATTGTTGAGGAAGATTGACATTCCCAATATGGCGTCTGAACTAATTAGAAATACGACTGTCCAATGCTTTTATAATGCTATTGTTGATAATTCATGTCAGTTTAAAATTGAAAAAGAAATAAAAACAAATCTCTTAGAGAATATGATCAAATTGTACTTGAGAGTAAGAACGTTTTCGTTGGCTAAAGATGTTGCTCAAAGACAAAAAGCACAACAAAAAAGAACCAAATCAAAAGGTGGACTTAGATCAAACATAAAAAAAATATCTACAAATATACAATAAAGAAAAAGAAAGAAAGTGAGAAGGATAGAACCATAATGTACATCTAGTTATGATATATATATAATATTTTTGGAGTAGTTTCAATGCACTATCACAAATAAATATCTACTTCATGCAGCCTGAAATACTATGTCATTAAGTTATTATATATCATTATGCATAATGATATATAATTAGGGAATCATAACTAATTGTTTTGCCTGAAGTGGTTTCTGCATGCACGATTTATATATAATTTTATGAATGCTTTCGTTAACTCTTTCAGGTTTTTTTGCGTAGTTACGCCACGCTTAAGAGTGGGTGGGTGCAGGGCCAGATTAAATACCAGGTAGGCCTGAGGCTGTAGATTTGAAGTTTTTTTAAGTGGGTCTACTATTTACTAAAATTTTCACACGTAATCAGGGCCGGCTCGGACCGTACTATAGCATTCTAAAAAAGGCCCTGCGTAGCCCGATTGGCGGAAGTTTTTTTTTTAAGTTTTCATGAAGTTCGTACGCAAAATAATCACTGGTTTTTAAATCCTTTGCCCTTAAATTCGTTTAGCGATCCTCTGCGCATTATCACAAAATCTAGAATCCGGTATAAATTTTCAATAAATTAAAAACAAACAAGGTCAAACTTAAAGTTAATTTGACATTTTGCTATAAATAATCGGAACGATAATAACAGAAGGATAACATATTCGTTATAAATCAAGTTTTATGAAAAAAATCATAGTATAGCTTTTGAGCCCACGTACGTTCACGCTGTCTAGAACTGTTCGTACGTGGCCTTGAAGCAATATACTTTCGCCTGCCAAATAAACGGGAGGGACGTTATTAATTTCTCAATTTATTTCCGTTCCCCCTCCCCCTTGCTTAACAATTTTGTAGCAATATAAATATTTTCCTTATTTTTTTACTTTGACAAATTATTTTTTTTTCAAAAATAGATGACAATATGAAAAAATAACCTGTTTATTAAGAACTCCCTGTTTATAAGATTTTAGGAAAATTTTCAACCATCCTGTTCATTCGGCAGGCGAGAGTAATTAAAATTTCTACCTTTCTCTATTTTTTAGAGGGAGGTTGGGAGGGGAGAGGTTGTGCTAAAGTTTTTTGTAAAAAAAAAATATTCTAAAATTCTATTTATTTGTTGAAAAGTAAAATAAGACAATTTTTACAATTAGAAAGCTATAAATTTAAAAACAAAAAAAATTATAAAACATCAATTTAAATATTTTTTATTTTGTGATTATTATTTTACTTTAATTTTGTAAATATAAGTATATATATTGTAAATATAAGTATATATATTGTAAATATATATATATATATATATATATATATATATATATATATATATATATATATATATATATATATATATATATATATATATATATAAATATATATATATATATATATTGTTTGTTAAGTTTTACAACCATTTTTTCCACATTTGTGTTAATTGAATGGTTTTTCATAATGACATAAATGAAAAGAGTTGAAGCAATGTTTTACAACTGGATGCTCTTCCTGACGTTAACATAAAGCAGGTTGTAATGGATTACATGTTACAAGTACAGGAAAACCTGACTTGGCATAATGATAACCAGGTTATATACAGAGCCGGATTAAGCCGTTTTAGTGCCTAAGGCGCAAACACACATCGGTACCCCCTTCTGCCGGGGGCCCCTGATTTTTCGCTGACTGTGACCGCTGGTATGTTCAATATAATGCACAGAAAACAGTTGTTAACAAATATGTTTGTAGTTTGTACTACTATCACTCATATAAAACCTACAAAAAAATATTTCTGTATAATGTATTTCTTCATTTTCATAGCACTTGTTCAATTATCAGTTGTTTCTGGACTTAAATTTGTTTAAAAAACAAATTTCTTGAGGCCTTGTGGTGCCCACAAAACACTTAGTGCCCAAGGCAAATGCCTTGTTTGCCTAATGGTTAATCCAGGCCTGGTTTTATATATACATACATTTATATATATATATATATATATATATGTATATATATATATATATATATATATATATATATATATATATATATATATATATATATATATATATATATATATATATATATATATATGTATAAAGAAAATAAAAATCACAAAATAAAGTGTATATGATATAAACATATATATGATATAAACAGGAAACTGACGAATATGAAAAAGAATATGTATAATTAAAAACAGTATATTAAAGTAAAGAAAGAAGTAACACAAAATAACAAAATGAAAAAGACTTAATTGTAAATTATTTCTTTGTAGACCTTTTTTTTAAAGGAGCATTATCAACAAACTTCCATGAAACTCTACGTTTTTGCTTTTGACTTCCTTTTGTGTTCCCTGTAACAGGTGCAATAGAGCGTTGCATACGTAAGGTATTGGATTGATAGCCAAATTGAATCACAGTTGGATTATCATTTCGCCTTCCAAGACTACGCTGTCGCCCAAAATACTCCTCTAACACATCTTGATTGAAGCGCTCAGATAATACGAATGGCATTCCTTCACTTAAAAGAAATCGTGTGGATTCCACAAAAGAGCGAACTGTTATAAGTAAACCTTCATATGTTTGCCTTGAAATAAACATGCAATCGCGTGCATTTTGTGTAAAATTTCCTTTACGATTTTTAACACATTCTTTCCAACTTGAAAAATAATTTAAAAACTCATTCAATAACCAATCAAATCGAACGTCGTTAAGATCACGGTAAGGTTTTAAGTCTGTTTTTTTTTTAAGTAAGCTTTCGTTTTGGTTTCGAACATTTAAACAGTCAAAGAATCTATCCATAATTGAACAAAGTTCTGCTGTAACATGTGTTTCAGGGGGGTAATACTTATAAAGTACATTTGCAACACTTGCACTTAAAACTTGTGTTGCATATCGTACACTCATTGCAGAATAGGAATTTAGATGTACATGTTCATAACTAAGTTTTGGTAAAATCTTGAGACCATTATTAAGTTCATCTTGTACTATTTTAACTATATGGTACCATATAATACTCTGGTCACGATTCCAAAGAGTACGAGTATATTTACCATCACCAGAGTGATACATGCAGTTTCGAAATGTTTTCATTAGATGTGGAGCATCTGCAAAAAAATAAATATAACGACCAGGAGCAAATAAATTGATTGTGCGATACACAACATCTGAATCATCTAAATTGTCTAAACCACTATGCATTTTATAAAATGATCGATTAGATGAGGCACCATCTGAAACTGCAATAATTACTTTTAATTTACAACAAAGTTCTAATATAGATACAGCTTTCCAAAATGTTGGCATTATTTGAACTGCGGTAACACCATTAGTAGCAAAATAAGCTAAACAAAATTTTAGATCGCATGCAATCCCACGTATATAATATACTAGACAGTGAGTAGCTAAATCATTTACATCTTTGAAGGTAGAAAAGTTTATTTCAGGGTCTCCAAGATCAACATATCCAATGAGTTCTCCTGACGACTTGTCAAATACTAAATTATCTTGGATCCGTATTTCATCAAAAGAAAGAACAACATTTCGCTGAATATTGGTGAGATCTTTAGTAGTTTCTCTCAACTCTGCAATAACTGCTTGATTAAATCCTACAGATGGTTGAATAGCATTCTTATAATCGCGTAATGTCCGCCTACTTGGAAGTGTTAAAATATTAGTATCTCTAAGTTCATCATATGCTGAGGCTGATTTAGATGCAAGAGAAAGACAAAATCGAATTATCATTGGATGATATCTTGGCATTTTGTTAAGTGACAAACGGTTTTGCTCTTCCCAGAAAAGTTTCATAAATGGTGTCATATTATCTTGGTTTTTACTAATTATAATATTAAGGTCAGAACTAAGGTCAGGGCTGACTTGAATTGCTTTAAACTCTATTTCCTTCTGCATTCTTTCAATATTATGCATTAGCTTTTTATTTTCAGAACGTTCTTTCATCAGTGCTAGTTTTATGCGATTTGGGTGTGTGACAGATAATGGAGCATTCAAATGAGCTGGTTGATCAAGCTTTTTTGAAGTACTAGCTTTACTTTTATTAAAATTAATTTCAAAAATTGAACATTTCACACACTTTTCATTGTCAGTATTGATGACATAACAATCTTTGTGACGTTTATAATCATTAGCTTTGAACGGTACTTCTTTTTCATTGTTAAAGTCAAATTTATGAGGAACAGAATGATTTATTAGATTACTATCTTTATTACAATCTACCAAGTCACAGGTTATTCCATTACACATCTGTAAAGACTTAACTTTATTTAATAATTTTGATATTGAAATATGACGAACTGATCGAAAAAACTCTTTATACAAGTGATGATCATCAGGCAATGTCCATCCAAAAACAATTACAAAAAATTCAAGACTGCACCCAACAACAACTTCTAAATGTGGTACTAAGGAAAATGTTTGAAATGATTTAAAAGAAATGAAGTTTTCATCATATGATACAAACCAATCTAGTTTGAGCTTTTTTACCATTTTAGTTAGTTGACTGAAGTCAACTTTTTTATTTGTCTATATGTTTTTCTTCTACTTTCAAAATATCTTTAACAACAGACCTATATATTCTTTCAGGAGCTATAGCTGTTTCATGAGATTTTTTAGGTACATTAAGCGATGGAATTGCACCAAGTTTCATTGTTTTTCTACCTGTTTCTAAAATTTAAAAATAATAATAAAACACTTAATTTACCATTACATTTACAAGAAAATGGTCTTTTTTTACAATAAAGTTTTTATATATTAAGAAATATGTTTCTGGCATTTAATTTAATGAGCAGTATAGTGATTTTGATATCTTTAGATATCTCACTTTTATTTAAGACCATTACACTATAGATTATTTTTGAATTCGCTTTTTTCATTTTGTTTTCTTCAGGAAAATAATAATACTGCAATAATAATAATAATAATAATAACAATAATGACAATAATAATAATAATAATAATAATAACAATAATAATAATAATAATAATAATAACAATAATAATAATAACAATAATAACAATAATAATAATAACAATAATAATAACAATAATAATAATAACAACAATAACAATAACAATAATAATAACAATAATAATAATAATGTAATGCAATCAATCACTATTAGAACTGCTGGAAGAGCTCTTCCAGCAATTCTAGATATTCTCTAGAGAATTTACTTTAATTTAAATTCTCTAGAGAATTTACCAGAAGAACCAAGATAAAGTTTATAGTGAAAGACTATCTTTCACTATAAACTTTATCTTGATTCTTCTAGTAAATTCTCTAGAGATTATCTTTAATATAAGAAATTCGTGATTCTTAAAATTTGCAATTTTTTAAAGTAAAGTAAATTTGCAGCATTATTGCAAATGAAGATATTTAAAACAGAAAAAAACAATGTATATCTCAAGAAAATAACCTACTTGTAAACTCGATATCTTTTTGCTCAAAATGACGTTCACAAAGAAAAATATTCCCTTTTACAATGCGTTCTTTGAGATGCTTGTCAAAATTCCTACATTTAGATAAAACATTTAATATATTTTTCCTCCATTGTTGATGAAAATCGTCTGGTCGATTTGGAAGTTGAAATATTCCAATTCCTTGGTGGTTAGGGTTTCTTGTAACTCCACACTCTGGAAAAGCACAATTTGCTCCAGGCATTTGTAATTTAAGAAGTTATGAAAATAACTGTTGATATATTACCATATAGCATTAAGAGAAGTAAAATAAACTAAAAAACGTTAGTATTTTCTTCATTCGGTAAATATTGTTTGCACTTACTTTGATCACGTGATTGCATTTTTTCAAAACAATAAGTCACACCCGTAAAAAAATCTTTTTTCCCGACCAGGGAAACTTCTATTGACTATGGTTCTAGCCGTCTTCTTTACCGATGGCCAAAGCTGACTCGACATTAGACATCTTGTTTCTAGAGCAAGCGCTTTAGCCGCCGCTGCTCAATTAAATAATTAAAACAAACCAAAAAAACTACGCACAGTTAAAACAGGTTTGTCATGGCTGGCACGTAAGGTACGCCATGTTTTGATGTTTAGAAACAAAAAGAACATACCTTAAATGATTGTTAATTGTTTAAATGGATATTACAAGTAAAATAAACCATACACAGTGGTATTCACAGTTTTTAACATGAAAAAAAACTTAACTAAAAATATACCTTTAAATATTACTTTTAAGTTCTTGAAAATAATTGTCTTTTTTTATTAGTAGTATTTGTATATGCTTGTATATATGAGTTATATTTGGATGGTGTTCAAAGGAAATCGAAAATTATTAGAATGGATTAAATGGTTTAAAAAAGCAATTAAAAATCGTCCAAATTTCAACCAATCATAGCGATAATGATTTTCCAAAAATATTCTCTACTGTTCATAAATTTATACGCACGATTTTCCAAAGTTACGTACATTTGAAAATGAGGAGTTTTTCCTATTTGTGTAGAAAGAAAAATTTTCTCAAAAGAAAAATACCTAAAAAAAAATTGTTTATTGATTCGTGCAATTCTGTATAGTTCTTATGAAAAATTTAGGTCCAAAATATTTTTCATAATCAAAATCTTGATAATCCAAAATATTTTTTTTAAATCTTGATTATCCAGAATATAAAACAGAATTAGTTTTTACTAATTAAAAATTTTACTAAATAATCTTTACAATTGATTGCTGTTAAAATTAACAACACAATCTTGAAGATGTTTTTTATATTCTACGTGAGCCACTTCACTTTTGAACCATTATCAGTGAGAGATGAAAATGTGGCGAATGACTCGCTTATTGCATATTCAAAATAGGACTTATTTAAGATCAATAAATTGCTTGACGTGGCAGAATAGAGGCAGATCTTAATGCGATTTTTTAAAGTATTTAATTTTCATAGCGTTGTCATTATTTAATAAATTAATGACATGTCATTACTAAACAGGCTAAAACAACCAAGTCAAAATTTTAAAAGGTGTTTATAAAAACCAAAATCTGGAATACAGAAGCTTGTTTAGTCATGCATTGAAGAAGATTAACTATTGTCTACCATTTTCAACGAACTTCTCCCCATTGTATGGCTCTTGTTTTTTGAGGAACGCTCTTGACTATTGTTCAATTACTGGCAAAATATCCTTTAAAGCAATGAACAAATGGTTCACAACAGAAAATGTTGAAGTTTCATTGGCGGGATCAGTTCTAAAATAAGTGAGTTGGGTGGTCCACAAATGATTGGCTTATGGATAACATTTGTTAATGTCTTAGCTTTTTTAAGGACATTGCTAAACTTCTTAAAAACTTAAAAAGATTTCACGTGAGATTCAAGTCTGAAAGGAAGACCACGATTAGATAGATATTTGGATTCAACTTTACAACGAGTGCAGGGATAAATATTAGCTATTTTCATATCATATGAAATGATTTTAGAAACGAAGGCTTAATCAAAGACTAGATTTGTTTGACATTTTTTTAATTTTCTGGAAGGTTCTCAAATACTGCAACTAGGGTCTGGTGCATTACACTACTGTCTTTTGCAAGTTTTTTAGCCTCCCAAATATTTTAAACTTTGATTCAAAGTTTGGCTCTACAATTCACAATTTTGCTAGCTGCCGAGCACTTAATCCTGAGCTCTCTATAGTAAGGAAAATATCCAATCCTAAAATAAAAAAAGCATTAATATCGCATACCTATTTTAGGGAAGCTATTAAATTGAAAACTTAATTTCATGAAGATCTGAAGATATTTATATTTCACCTGGAGAATTTTGTTACTAAATTTTGTTGCTCAAATTTGTTACTAAAAGTACTTTGGTTGCACTGATAAGTAAGACCCTTGCAAAAAATGTTTAGGCGGCGTACACATCGCTTTAGCCTAGATCTGGTGCACTCTTACTAAAAAGAGAAGTATGTTATTCCGAGAGGAGGCTGAATAAGTGCGAATTTCATAACTGCGAATCTGCATAAGTGCGAAGCAGTTGGAAAGACTGGCATAAGTGCGAACTGGCACAAGCGCGAACTGGCATAAGTGCGCCGAAAGAATTTGCAAACATTGGCATAAGTGCGAACTGGCATAAGTGCGAACTGGCATATGTGCGAATCAATTGCAAAAACTGGCATAAGTGCGAACTGGCACAAGCGCGAACTGGCATAAGTGCGCCGAAAGAATTTGCAAACATTGGCATAAGTGCGAATTGGCCTAAGTGCGAACTGGCATAAGTGCGAATTGGCATAAGTGCGAACTTGCCAATTCCCCACTTATGCCAATTTGCACTTATGCCAATGTTTGCAAATTCTTTCGGCGCACTTATGCTAATTCGCGCTTGTGCCAGTTCGCACTTATGCTAGTTTTTGCAATTGGTTCGCACTTATACCAGTTCGCACTTATGCCAGTTCGCACTTATGCCAATGTTTGCAAATTCTTTCGGCGCACTTATGCCAGTTCGCGCTTGTGCCAGTTCGCACTTATGCCAGTTTTTGCAATTGTTTCGCACATATGCCAGTTCGCACTTATGCCAGTTCGCACTTATGCCAATGTTTGCAAATTTTTTTGGCGCACTTATGCCAGTTCGCGCTTGTGCTAGTTCGCACTTATTCCAGTTTTTGCAAGTGATTCGCACTTATGCCAGTTCGCGCTTGTACCAGTTCGCACTTATGCCAGTTCGCACTTATGCAGATTCGCAGTTATGAAATTCGCACTTATTCAGTCGCCCCTATTCCGAGAATCATATTTTAAAATAATTTTTGCACAGGAAATCATGTATTCAATTTTTTGCATAAATTAAAAAGAAGTTTTAATGTTTAGAAAACTGGAAATTTTTTCTTCTTTTTCGGATTAATTTAGTTAACCGATAATAAAGAATTGCAAACCGGTAGTTTTCTCAAATGAACATTAAACCATGCTTATTTATTAAATCATTTTGTTTTTTATAACAATAAATACAAAGGTTGTCAAAGAAAAACTTTTCTTAAAGGTTTTCTTAACAGTTTACACACTTAAAAATGAACTGAAGGTACTTACTTACTACAGAGGTAGCCAGAAAATTTGCTAACGTATTAAAAGTTAATTTGTTGCATAAAACTTGTATCAAATAATTGGATTAAATTAAAAAAAAACTGTGATGACTTTTCTTGGTTTTTAATCAATTTTATATTTTATCAAGTTGAAAAAATATAAGTAATATGCAAAAGTGTAATTTTTATTATAAGCGATTCAAAAATTTATTAAAAACACGTGTTTTTTTGAACCTGAAATTCCCCTTATTTAAAAAGCAAAATGGAAAAAAACTTTTAATAAACTTTTAATAAACTTTTTTAAATTAGGGACTAATAAAATAGATATTTAAAAAGTTAAAATTGAAAAGATTAAGATCTTTTCAATTTTAACTTTTTAAATATTTATTTTAGTAACGAAATGTTGTAAAATGTAAGTAAAATTCTATTTTCGCTTAGTGTAGCGCACTAATGTCCTATGCGCTTTTTTCATGCAGCTCGGCAAATAAGACAAGGGCATCTCTGATCTTGTGTAACAATATTTGAGTTGGATTATGGAGAAATAAAGCAAAGAAGGAAAACAGATAATTCTTACACCTTGTTTTCTGTGAACTGCTTCCTGCATGATTACAGGTTCCCTCAAGATATTTTAGCATCAAAAAATCAGTTTATTTTTTGGAAGATTTTAATTATTTTATCTGTAAAGAAATGCTTTATGCAGAGAATGCAAAAAAAAAAAAAAAATCGTGTTTTTTTTACGTGTTTTTTTGGTTTGGCATTTTTCTCAAGTATACTGCAAGTATGCGCGCCATTTAAAGATGGCGATCGTAATTTAGTAAAAAAAATTATAAACTTATTTAAATCTTGTGTTATTGTATCAAGAAAACAGAGCACAAGAAAACTGAGCATGGCGATGGCAGCAGTAAAAGATTTGACTGAAAAAGTAAAGATTCTTGAAAATAAGCTAGATGAAAAAGACGAAATCATTAAAAACCTAATATATAGAATTGAACATTTAGAACTTTTAGAAAGACAGAACAAAAGTGTACAAACTTTAGATAATGTTGTTGTTGAAAGCAAAAAAGCATGGAACATCGTAGCTGGAAAGAACATTAAGAAGACTAAAGAGCAAATTAACATCATCAATACTATTGCAAATGAAACAGCAGAACGAATGAAAAAAGAAAATAACATATTAATTTACGGAATAACCCAATGTAATAATGATGATATTTTAGAGAAAAAAAAGTTTGACCAAAATGAAATAAACACAATTATGTCTAAAATTAATACAGAGGATATAAAGATTAAAAAATTGACACGTTTAAGATCTAAAATAGAAGGTAAATCAGCACCAATAATTCTTGAATTAGAAAGTAAAGCCTTTAGAAATTTAATGTTGAAAAATGCATACAATAACAAGGACAAAATTAATGGTATTTATTTTAACGTTGATATGACTGAAGCAGAAAGGTACCTTATGTATCAACTAAGGAATCAAACTAAAAAACTAAATACTTCAATTACTAATGCATCGTCGATATATTATGGTATCAGAGATTACAAAATAGTGAAATTAAAACGTACACAAAATTAGCAATCAATGAGTTTAAATATTAGTTCATTCAAACCAATTTTGTCTAATCATAAATTCAATAAAAAAAACATTGCAACTAACACATTGACTAAATATGTTAAAAAATCTCAGACTTGTGATGTAATTAATTCAAAAAAACATAGTATAGATATAAAAAATAATTGTCTAATTGTAGATACACAAATGCTACATCATTAAACAATAAATTTGACTTGTTTCTATTGGATATTGCATCCTTTAAACCTGATATCTATATGATCACAGAAACTTGGTTTAATGAAAACTCAGTTACACATGTAAATGGTTATCAAATAATCCATAATAATAGATCAAATAGTCGTTCAGTTAAAACACATGGAGGTGGTGTTGCTATCTATGTAAAAGAAAGTTTTTTAGTTTACTCACCCAATGATAGTTTCACTAAAAACAACAACATTGAACATACTTGGTGTATTTTAAGTATAAAAGATGAACAAATTTTACTTGGTTGTATTTATCGGCCACCTGATGCATCTGAAGAAATTAATAACTGTATCTGTAAAATAATAGAAGCGGCTAAGAATAAAATTGATCATAATAGGTACTCTGGTTTACTTATTTCAGGAGATTTTAATTATCCAAATATAATATGGAAAAAAAATAATGTTCAAAACATGAAAAAATATGATAAATACTCCACCGAATTTGTTGAATATATAAATGACAACTACTTACATCAAGCAGTTATATCACCTACATATAATGCAAATTTAATTAATGGTAATATCTTAGATTTAATTTTAACAGAAACACCTGAACGTATAAATAAAATCCATCATAACCCAACTTTAGGCAACACTAGAAATGGACATCAAATACTTAGCTAGAAATATTTTGTAAAAAACACTACTAAAAATGAAATGTCAAATTTTGGGAAATCTGGATTTAACTATAAACTTGGTAATTACACAGTCATAAATAAAGCTGTTAATGAAAATGATTGGGAAAGTCTTTTTGGAAAAAATAGTATTAATGAGTGCTATGAAATATTCCTAAATATCTATAATGAATTATGCAACAAATACATTCCTAAAAAAAATATATACTTCAGTAACAAATTACAGCCCAAACCTTGGATTGATAGAGAAGCAAAAAAAGCAATAAGAAACAAAACAAGTTTATGGCACAAATTATTATCTAATGGTTTTAAATGTGACAAGCTAAAAGTCCAATATTTTTTAATCAACAAAACAATAAAAAATCTAGTTAAATCAAAAAGAATAAATTATGAAAAAAAAATAGCTGAGTCATCAAAAGAAAATCCAAAACTATTTTATGCATATGTTAATTCAAACAGAAAAATAAAATTAGGCATTAATATAATAACAGATAAAAATGGTTCTTTACAAACAAATCGTGATAATATTGCTAATATCCTCAATGAAAACTTTCATTCAGTATTTGTTATAGAAGATCCAACAAATTTTCCTAACATTACAGTAAAAACAAGCAAGATTTTAGAATTAGATATAGACTCAGTAATAACTCAAGACGTCGTTCGAATTAAACTAAGTGAACTAAATGTCAATAAAGCATTAGGAGCAGATGGTGTAAGTTCATATGTATTAAAAAAATGTCAAAATAGTTTTTGCAAACCTCTAGAGTTACTATTCAAAAGATCCTTAAAAGAAGAACAAATTCCACTCATATGGAAAATGGCAAATGTAACACCACTATACAAGAATGGAGATAAAAATGATCCTGCAAACTATAGACCAATTTCATTAACGTCAATACCATGCAAAATTCTTGAATTAATCTTAGGTGACAAAATAATGGATTACATGTTAACAAACAATTTATTAAATAGTAACCAACATGGTTTTCGAAAGAACAAAAGCTGTACTACTAATCTACTAGAAACACAAGATATTTTATTTGATGCTATTGAGAATGGCTGGTGTGTTGATATGTTGTATACAGATTTCTCAAAAGCTTTTGATAAAGTACCTCATATGCGATTGATGTTAAAGTTAAAATCATATGGTATTTATGGAGTAATTCTAAATTGGATAGAAGCCTATTTACATAATAGAAAGCAACGAGTAATTTTAGGGGATTGTGTATCAAAATGGCTAACAGTCGAGAGTGGAGTTCCACAAGGTTCTGTCCTCGGGCCTCTTCTATTTCTTATTTTTATAAACGATCTGCCAGACACATTAAAAAATAATATCAAATTATATGCAGATGATAGCAAAATTATAAATATTTTTAAATCAGATGAAGATATTCGCATAAACAAATTACAACAAGATATTGATAATATTATGAAATGGTCGTCATTATGGTTAATGAAATTTAACTATGAAAAGTGTAAAATTATGCACATTGGCTTTAAAAATCCATGTATAACTTATTCAATGTTCGACGCTGAAACTCAACAGAATAATATCTTAGCAACATCAAAAGTAGAGCGAGATTTAGGAGTAATGATGCAATCTAATTTAAAATGGACCAGTCATATTGATAAAGCTGTCGGAAAATCAAATCAAATGCTTGCTCTTATTAAACGAACTTTTAAATATTTTGACTCGAATATGGCAAAAAAATTATATACGACTTTTGTAAGACCCCATCTTGAGTTTGCAATCCAAGTATGGTGTCCTTATCTGAAGCAAGACATCTTAAAGTTAGAAAAAGTACAGAGAAGGGCAACAAAACTAGTACCAGCTTTTAAAAAAATGCCATATGAAAAAAGACTACAGTTATTGAAATTAACAACTCTAGAAGAACGTCGTTTAAGAGGAGATCTTATTTTTCAATATAAAATACAGAACGGTTATGAGGAAATAAATTGGATAAACGACTCAATATCTAAAGTTCAATTAAAACCTTACAATTTTCGTAGTCATAACCAAAAGTTAACAAAGGCATACTGTAAGAGTAATGCTAGATATAATTTCTTTTCGTGTAGAGTCGTAAATGCTTGGAATGGTTTACCACCACATATTGTCGAATCAAGAACGATTGACCAATTCAAAAATAAACTTGATAAATCAGATTATTGCAAAAATTATTTATTAAATACTAAATAATATTTATATACATTGAAAAGTAAACAATGCTATTTTTAAAACATTTATAGCTGTTATAGCACAACATCTTCTGTTATTGTGCTCCACAATTGATTTCATCAATTGTCACAGTGTACATTATTATTATATTATTATTATACTATTTATTAAAACACTAAATAAAAATATAGAACTATTATAAAAATCATTCCAGTATTTTTTGGAAATTATTGCTTGAGTTTTTAGTTTTAACATTGACCGAAAGCAATAAGTTTTTTTTAAGGTCTGAAGAAAAGAAAATATTCTTTATTTGCAACGATAACTTTAAATACACAACTTTAATAATCAAGAGGTCATGGCCTTCTGCCATCCTAAACGACCTCTCTGGTTTCGATACTTGAATTTTATCTTGCAAGGTATCTTTAAAAAGATATAGGTTTATTCAATTGATTCTGTACAGAATAAAATGCAATGTTTTGTTGCTATCATTTCGTTTATATCAGCTAAAGAACTTGATAATTTTTCTACCAAAGGATCGTATATAAATTACGCAACGTAAAATATATTTAAAAAACAGAAGTAGGAGATATTAAGCTCTTTAGTGCACCGATTTTCAATAAAATTAAATGCTCTACTTTGATTATTTTAAATTATTTTTAAAAATTTATTTAAATTAAGACTTTGCGAGGGAAAACTTTTTGTTTTGTTTTAATCATTGTGAAAGTTTGCGTTACGTAATTTATGGACGATCCCTAAGACAAAATAATTTGATTTAATTTTTTACATTTTTTGAACAGAAACTTAGACTTTTGATAGTTTTTTAGTAACTGTGTTTAGTTCTAACTTTGAAATTAACAAGGAATTTTTAAATTTTGATTTCTTTTTAAGGCTACCTTTTTAGTTTTTACTTAGTTTCTTACTTGGTTTTATGAAATTTAATTTGAATTAAAATTAAATTTCTATACATATTTATTTGTGTAGTAAAAAGAAAAATGTTTCAAAAATGCAAATAAAATAAACGTTTGAAAAAACCACCAAGCAACCTTTAACATACTTGTTTGAACCACATACCCTTACCAGTTTATGATACTGAGATGCTTACTTAACTAATGCATAATGCCATCAACAAAAGTTAATGATGCTGTGATGTGAAACTAATTCAACTATATATAAATATAGTTTCAAAAACTTTATAAAAATAAGTATAACAAAACATTAAATAAAATATTTATTAAAAGCATGCGTTATTATAGTATGCAATATATCTAATAAATCATACATTTCATATTCATGTTAAATAAAATGTAGTCATAAAATAATATTGCATAAAAAATTACAATAAGAAACAATTTAAAAATTCAAATTCAGTTATGATATCTTGCTAATATCTTGCAATGAAGCTTTTGATGCTGTGTGAGGTTCTTTAAAATCTTCGTTTTCTGTATCAGGTTGTTTTTTTCCTGATTCTAATGACTGCATTGTGCATTTTTGATTACTTAATCCACAGGTGCTTTCAAAAGTAACTTGTTTTGAGCTGGATCGCGAAATAGCTGCACTAATCTTGCGTGCTACATATGCGCCAGCTGAAAAAAAACAAATTTTATTATAACAAATTATCAATACATTTTCAGTCTCCTACACCTTTACACTTACTTTAACTTTTTTTGCTTGGCTAACACTGCTCCTCTAACCAAATATATATTTTATGGATGATCCATTATATTTCCAAAACTTCTACTTAAAACTAGTATATTTTGTGATCATACAAAAAAAATAATAGTGTTATGTGAATTTCACATAACACTATTATTTCTTTTGAGTGATCACAAAATATATAACATTGTGAAACTATTTTTGATTCTTATGCATTTTTTTCTCTTGTTATAATGCTTATGCATTATTGCAAAAATTTTAGCGCAAAGTGGTGTCAACTGCATTGGAAAAAAAAAACAGTTAATAATTTAAAATGATAAAATTTAAAAAAATAACAAATAATTTAGTCAAAACTAAATATGATCAGAAATGATGTTAAAGATTAGACAATTAAAGAACTCACTGGTATAATTATCTGCAATATAATTGTAAACATGCTTAAAGAATACAAAAGAAAGCATTAGAAGATATCACTGCATATCAACATCAAAATAAAAACAATACAAAAAATGTTAAAAAAGATGAAAAGATGCAAAGGAAAAAAAGCATAATATACTTAAATTTTGCAAAAAAATCTGTTTCTGGGCGCTAATAACTAAACAACTATGTATGAAAATAAATGAATCCACCTTTCCATTAGATTCTTTATCTTTTTTTTTAATCAATATAAGATTTTTACACAAACTCCAATTAGGAATCCTTTTAAAACTTTGTTTGAAATAAGGTCCCCGATAAGTTTGTTTTAATAGTGAAATCAAGGCAGAAGGTAAGCCATATAAAAACTACTGAAGTCAGTAATTTTTAATGGCTTTACTTGAAAAATTGAAATAAAAACTGAATGTTTTTACTTTTTTACTGTTTACATACATTATCTGACAAATAAGTAGAACATGAGAGAAATGCTGCTACATCGACTGACAAATAGGTAAACATGAGTGCTACGACATCGACTGACAAATAAGTAGAACATGTAAGGAGCGCTGCTTTACCAACTGAGGATTTGGGTTAAGGCAGGCAATCTATCAATTAAAAAAAAAAACTTTTTAAAGTTTTTAAACTCTTTCCAATCTCCTAAACTATTTTTTTTGTAAAAATGGTCTTGCCACTCAAGTTTAAAAAATAACAATAAATTAATCAAAAAATTGCATACCATCTACAATAAGTCATACCATTAGTAAAAAAATTTAAAACTATATGTCCACAACAATTTTAACTTAATTTCACTGAACTCTTGCTCAAGCAGCTTCACTCAAGCGTCGCTGTTGTCTATTCTAATTTGCTTAGTTTCGCTGAAATCTTAAAAAAAAAACTAATAAATCCTTGATAACTATGGTCACACGTAATTAGCTTTTTCATGGTTGAATAAGGGGTAGTAGTAATAGTATCGAGAACAGCCAAACTGAATAATCTCGAAAAGGGACTTTTTGGAATAACATCGAAATTGTAAAAAAGGAATTGTATCGAAAATCCGAAAAAGAGAATATTCTCGAAATTGTGAAAAAAGGAATAATATCGAAAAAGGACTTTCCGGAATAATATCGAAAATGTGAAACAAGGAATAATCCAAAAGTAGAATAAATAGAAGGCCAGTATTTTGCGCTTTTGAATTAAAGTGTAGTTATTATACTATATAATTGTATAATTTATACAGTATAAACTAAAAGTTCTATTAGTAGTAAAAAAATATTGAATGTTGTGTTGTTGACTGTTTATAAAACAACTTAAATAAGATATTTTGATTTTATTTACATTTAATGTCAACAAACCATAAAAAGTTACACAATTTTTAGTCAAAATCAATAAAGACTTACGAACCATAAAAAATTTGTAGGATATAGTTATTTGTAAATATGCAAAACTATATGCCAACTCAGTCATCTGTTATATGTGCAAAAAAATTTCAAGAAAAAAATATTTATATTAAAAAGCTAATTAAAAAATCCTGATTAATAAAACAAGAAGAGAATGCTAAAAGATCCTTATTAATAAAAGATTATAAACAATACCTCCAAATACCATGGAAAGATTACTATTACATGTAGTCATTGAATGTTTAACATTGTAAATACTAAAAAAATATTGAGCACACAATTTTAAATACATTGCTGGTATGGTATGTAGCTATCAAATGTTAAAAAATAATTATCATATTGTATTTTACAAGATGTTATTTAATAAAATTTCCATACCAGAAGTTATTGAGTTTATTATACAAGTTGCTGAAAGCTTAAATGAAAATATTTTACAAGTTGTCTATTATCTTTACATAACGTTTTGTAATAGTTATAAAAATGCCCTACATATTTATGTTGAAACACTTTCCTACTTACTTACGAAACCAAACCAAACCAAACCTGTTTGGTTTGGTTTCGTAAGAACTTAAAAAAAAATAAAGAAGAAGTTAGAAAATACTGATAGATATGCATTATTTTAGTGTTATACCTTCATGCAATTATTCAAAGCATACATTATATGACCATTAAAAATTATTTGGAAAGATTTTCTATTGCTTTCTTTATTGAAAACGCATTCTGGTAATATTGACACTATAGAATTTGCAAAATTGTTACTCAATATTGGCCCAAAATATTGCAAGAAAACTGTTTAATATTTGATGAAATGTATTTACAGAAACATACAGAATACTCTGAACTTTGAACTAAAAAAAAACTTAAGTCTAAACTTTTCAAAAATGGTATACAATAGAAAATTGTTAAGAACATTCATTAAATAATAGAAACATTCCGTACATAATAAAAAATGTTTCAGTTATAAAAATTGATAGTAATTGATTGAGAAATGAAACCATTGAAACTGTGACTATTTTTTAAACAGCGCTCTTGGTGTGCAAACTTATATATTATATTGATAAGTTCCCTAACGACGTTTTGGAATATTGAGTTTCTTAAAAATTTCTTAAATTTTAAGTTTTAAATCGAATCGAATTTCTTACACGTTCAAATTAAACTGTTTATTGTGCGTCCAAATTAAACTGTTCGTTTAAACTGCTGTTCTCTATTGTAGATAATGCTACCTTCGTGTAAAGTTGATGCGATATTTAGGTGAAAAGTTAGGAAATATTCATCGAACTCTTAAATAAGTTTCTTATTGAAAAGTGACTTAGTAAAAAAAGTTTCTTAAGATTTTCCTAGTACTAGTTTTTTATAAAAAAAAAACATTTTTTTTATAAAAAACTAGTACTAGGACTAGTTTCTAGTCTAATTAAAAACTAATTCACATTTTCGATGTTAATCATTAAAATGAGTTTTCGATCTTATTCCGTTTTTATTATTGTTTTCGACATTATTCAGAAATTCACATTTTCGATGTTAATCATTAAAATGAGTTTTCGATCTTATTCCGTTTTTATTGGTTCGATATTGTTCCTCATTTGTGAGTTTTGATATAAAAACTTTTCGATATTAATCTGAAAATCACATTTTTGATCTCAATCATTAAAATGGGTTTCGGTCAGTTATTTTTCGATATTATTCATTTTTTCGATCAGTTAATTTTCGATACTATTCCACTTTCCCTGCATAAAAATTAAGAATAATGAAAAAAGGCAATAACTGTCTGACCACTTTGAATAATTAAATAATGAATAAGTGCAATAATAAAGAATAATGAAAAAAGGAAATAACTGTCTGACCACATACATTGCAATAAATACCTTAATGTTAAATAAACCTAACAAATACTGAATACTTCGCAATGGCTTGAATACCTTAAAGTATTCAGACCATAGTAAAAAAGTATTTTTATACATCTTAACTTATTATGATTTTGTATCTCTCTTGTTAATTGAGAATTGTCATAATCGTTTTCTATTGTTAATATAAGTGACTATGATAGTTAAAACCAAACCAGATAGGAAGAGGAACTCTAGTTTCGATTACTAAAAGCTTCTCGCCAAAATTTACCGCACTTACATCAATTAAAATGGAGTTACCAATTTGGGTCAAAGACCGCAACAAAATTGGCAAGCGAAAGTCAGGGCCGACGATACCGAGGAGGAGGGGGAGATCAGGGTGCGTTGTCCTCCCCCACTTCCCCCCCCCCCATACTCACGCATTTTTTCTAAAAGAACTTTTTTTCTTTTTTTTTTCAGAAAATTCTAGATAAAGAGGACTTTTTAAAAAAAATAAAGATTGTGCCCCTCCACTTTAAAACCCGTGTCGTCGGCCATGTAAAGTTCACTCTAGTAAGAATTTACCCGCAACGATTACCACGAGGTTACTCGTTAGGGTGTCCCAAAAATATGAAAAAGAAAAAAAAAATTGCACGCATCAAATTCTTTGTCTATACACTTATAGAAGACCACTAGTATTGAAAAAAAATTTATAAGACCACTCCAAGTGCTTACTGTAGAAATTTAAAAAACAGATTTTAATTAATGTTCTGAGATTTTCTTAACTTAAATATTTCCGCTGCATCTAACTCCTTTAACAATTCTAATAGCTGTTGTTTTTCATAGCTTAAAAGACATCTGTAATCTTTTTTTTTTTTTTTTTAAAAAAAAAGCTGTATTATGATATGGTGGTAACTGATGGATATGATATGATATATTATGATATGGTGGTAACTGATGGATATGATACGATATATTATGTTATGGTGGTAACTGATGGATATGATATGATATATTATGATATGGATGTAACTGATGGATATGATATGACATATTATGATATGGTGGTAACTGATGGATATGATACAGGGACGTGGTGGCCCAGTACGAGGGTACGAGGAATTATACTGGGCCCTGATTCTGGCTCAGGAAACTGGGCCCCTAAAAAGAAATTGGGCCCCCAATCTTCAAAGAGAAAAAATTATTTTAGTTCAATAAGTTTCTGTTTGGGCATTTTTTACAACATTTTACTTAACTTTCTTTCACATCAGTTTGTTTGTTTGTTTGTTTGTTTGTTTGATGTCCACGCAAAACAAAAACTAGGTCAGCAGTAATAATCAAAGAAATACGCTAAACTTTAGTTTGGCGTAAATAAAAAAAATTGTTAAGAAAAGTAATTAAAACAATTAAAAAACAACAAACTTTGTTTAGCGTAAATAAATAGAATCACTGTTGAATAATAATGAAAAAAAAACGTTGTTGACCTTAAATTGATAGATTTTATACTGTAAAAAAGTAAGTAATGCTTTAATACTTTACTTATAAATAGTAATTAAGAATAATAATTAAAGTTTTTAAAGTAAACAAGTAAAAAAAATTTCTTATCAACGTATAAATATAACGAAGAAAGCTAAATATAAAAAAAGAAAGCTGGAAACTGAAATTAATCGATTAGCAGTTCTTGCTCAAGAAAGAGAACGGAAATTTCGAGCTAGAGCAAAAGAATCAGCTGAACAACGGGCATCTCGGCTAAAAAAACGAAGAGAACGATATATTAAGGCAAGGGCGGCTGAAACAGAAGAAGGTAGACGCAGACGAATTGCTAAACGAAAAGAATACCGAAAACAAGCATTGAAGTGATGAACGATTAAGCCATGTTCTCCTCTTTTTCTGATGAAATTAACCATCTCGTCAACAGAAAAAAGATAAAATTGCTATTGGAAAGTTCAAAACAATAACTATATAAAATGCATGAATTCATTTACTTTGCATTGATAAATATGATTAAATATTGATAAATATATGTTTGATAAATAAAATTGTGTGTTTAATGAATTTTTGTTATTACTTTTATTCACTAATACTCAATATGCTCCACTCCACTCCACTCCCTATCGGCTCATGGAATTTATAAATATAGTACTACTATTTATAAGTTCTATGGAACAATAGTAGTTATAACTCAAACGAAAGAAACCAATGCCCTGGTTTCTATCATAGGACATATTTTTAATTTAATATATTTATTTATATTTCAGGTGAAATGAAGGAAAAAAAAAGAAAGCGGCAACATGGAAATAAAAATCTGGTGCTGAAAAAAAGCTCAAAAACGACAACATGAACAGAAAGCAGCTGGTAATGATCCAAAACAATTAAAGTTAACGGCAGGTTTCGCGTCAATGCAAGTAACATAAAAACAGAGAAAAGTTGGGACATCCTTTACAGCAACAGAGAATGTAGAATTAACATAAACATCCATTGTGAATATCACGAGTAAGCCTATTATTGAAGCAGAGCCAATAACAAAGATTAGTGACCAATCATATGTACAAGAAACAGACAATAGTCAAGATATAATAATTCCAGCAGATAAAAGACCAGAACTACAATATTCAGAAACATTCAGAAACCAAAACATTACTGAAACTGAGAAAGTGACTGTAGAAATGGGTAATTATGAAGTGCCTGTAACTGCAGCGGCGTTACAGGCACTTCATAATTACCCATTTATGAAGTGCCTGTAACACTTTATCAGAAAAGATTATCAGAAGCAACTAAACAATGCTGTAAATGTCAATAAATTGATCCAGCTAAATTTCTAGAGCTGAAAAATGCAAAGATGATTGATAAAAAGCAATTTATTGTATTAGGGCCAAATTAGCCAACAAAACATTCAAGGTTATCTAAGTATTACACTGAATCAGTTAAAGTTAATGACATTGAAATTGTGCAGAAAATTTTTTTTGCATTGTTTGTTTATGCTTTGGATCAAGAGAGGACACAAATTCTTTACATGTTGGGTTTGATAATTGGTCAAACTTAAGTCACAGCATAACAAAGCATTGCACCTAGAAAAACCGTCGAAATGCTGCTGAAGCTATGGTTCATGCATTATCAGACTCCGCAATTGATAAAATATTAAATATTGAAACCATGAGATATCTGAACAAAAAACGTAAAGAAGCGGAGAAACTACATCAATATCTAATACGAGTTATTGATGCTATTCGGTATTTAATCGCAGAGAGTATATCTTTACGTGGAAATGAGGAAGCCGACTTTTACAATGACTCTGAAAAAAGTGAATTCTTTTAATGTGGTGTAGGTAAATTTCTAAATTTGTTATTTACTCAGTATGATGAGGTGCTGAATGAAAAACTTTCAAATATTCGCAGTACTCTAAAACAGTCTGCTGGAAGGGGTGCTAGAATTACAGAACTTTCTAATTATACACAAAACAAGCTAATTCATACTATGACACAGATAATCAAGAAGGATATTTTAGAAGAGGTAAATAACTCAGTATTCTTTTCACCATCAGCTGATGGCACCAATGATATTGCACTCTGTGAGCAAACTTCTATTGTATTACGTTATGTTACGTCTGCTGCAGAGGAGGCCGTTGTAAAGGAACATCTGATTTCAATGGTTGAAACTGAAACAACTACTGGTGAATGAATAAGTGAAAAAAATCAAATATGAACTCAAATCAAATAACGTAGATATTCAAAAGTGTGTGGGTATGTCTTTTGATGGTGCGAGCAATATGGAAGAAATAAACAAAGGAGTTGCGACACATTTGAAGATGTGTTCTCCCATTGCAATAAATATTTATTGTGAATCTCATTGAACAAATCTGGTTATGAAAGCTTGTGCAAAATAATCTTCTGTTGTTTCTGTTAACCTTTTTGGAACAGAAAACAAGCCAGGCGATGTGCAGAAAGAAAAGACTTTTCAAGGAAACAAAATAATTTATTTAAGAAATGAAAATCTCTTCTTGAGGATGTGAATCAGTCTCTTGAAATGGTTGCTACCCACAGTATTCGTTTCAGTTCCTTACAAATGCTACAGACTGACTGCTGATACTATATCCTACAGTAATCGAATGCCTTGAACAAATTTCAAATGATATAGAATTTAAAATGAATATTCGAAGTGAAGCACAAGGTCTTTTAGCCCGATTTCAGTCATATGAAACAATTGTGACTTTATGTCTCTTCAAAGAAATTTTTACTTTTCCTTTTATAAAATTCTTCAAGGAGAAACACTTGATTTTTCCATTGCTATAATGTCTGTTGATGTATCACTGGAAAAGCTTTAAGTACTAAGGGACAGTACTGGTCAAAAAGCTATTATATCTGCTGTTAAAATTTCAACTGAAGCTCAGCTTGAACAGCAAACATTTGTTGAGAAAACTACTCGCAGAAGCAAACGACTGGACTTCGATGAAACGATGAGCGGCTTACTCAGGTCAAAGATCAGTGGCTAGCAGAAGTGTTCTACACTGTAGTGGATTCAGCAACTGCAGTTCTTGTTCACAAATTTTCTTCACAGGATTTTTTTTCACAGCACATTTTTAGAAAGCATAGACATCTTTTTATTGAAGAATATTAGTCATAATTTTTATAATTCTAATTCACAAGAAAAAATTCAATCAGTGCTTGAAAAATTCAAAATTGGTATCAGTTTTAATGAATTCGCAGCTGAAATGGTTGATTTTATGGAAGTCTACAGAAAGGCTGCTGACAATGTAACAAAACTTTGCCTTCTTTCCTCACCATTTACAATTTTATGCTGAAGACTATGTTAGATGCCGTATTCCCCTCTGTTGCAGTTCTATACAAGATATTCAGTACAATTCCAACAAATTCAGCTTAGTGTGAGATACAAATGAGTTACGTAATATTTTGTATCCATAAAAAACTTTTTTTAGTATAATTTTCCTTGAACGCTTATTTGTCTCTCGTTAAAAGTACTTCACCGGGCCCCTCTTCTGGAAATTTGTACCTGCTTCTCAAGTGCCACCACGTCCCTGATATGATATGATATATTATGATATGGTGGTAACTGATGGATATGATATATTATGATATGGTGGTAACTGATGGATATGATATATTATGATATGGTGGTAACTGATCAACTAGTAGTATATTAACAAACTTTTTTTGATCATTGTTCCAAATATGAAATTTTAAAAACAATATATATTGATGTGTTTTTAAAAAATCGATAATTTGGGTACTAATTGTTTTTTTTTTGGACAAACAGCTAAAAATCAATAATTTAATTGTTATTAATGTTAAATTGTGATTTTTGAATATACCAACATTATCTTATTTAAAATATTGACTTTTAAATACATCAACTTTGAAAGCAGCAATCTTGATTACCTTATCAGAAAACGTAATCAAACTTAAACCAATCATTTTTTTATTGATAAAAAATTTCTTTTTGATAAAAAACAATTAATAGTAAATTAATAGTTAATTAATAAAACATTAATAAATTATATAATAAACATTAAATAAACACTTTATTAAATTGTGTCATATTTTTATTGTTTTTTTGTTTTTATAAACAAAAAAACAATAAAAATTATATATATAATTTTTATTGTTTTTTTGTTTTTAAAACGGCGAAATATATAAATAAAAAAATTAAAAAATAAAAAAAATCTGGTAAATCATTGATTAAGAACACAAATATCAGTGAAGCGAGAACTGATCCTTGAGGCACGCCACTCGTCACCCTTTTCCACTTGGACGTTTATTCTTCAATAATTATTCACCACTGAACATTTTATGTCAAATGTCATAAGCATGAGTCTCATAAAATAAGTCATTGTGTGACACTGTGTTGAATGCTTTGGCAAAGTCACTTATTATTAAATATTATTAATAACTAATTATGTCAACTAGGTGTCCACGGTAAACTGTTTCGGGATTCAATCAGGTTTGTAAACGATCTTTGTTAAGTACAAATCTATCTCCATCATTTTGCACGGTATAGGTGAGAGACACCAGCTTGTCGATACAAATCTTGACCTTGTTTTCTTTTAAAAAGTAGGCGTGAAATTTGATTTGCGTTGAGATTTCAATACTCCTCTGAAAGTTAGCAAATAAAGTTAGTTTTTTTTCCTCTAATTTTGCTATTTAAAACCGTTATTGAATTTTTTTCAGAATTATTCGTTCCGGTCGTACAAAAAGCTGCTTGTTATGTCTGTTTTATTAAGATACCGCACATGTTACCGGCAAGATCAATAACTGATTTTTTTTTTTTTGTAATGTTATTCACCTCTCCGAGCCGAAAGGGCCACCACAGTCAAGGAGGCGACTTTACTGTAGTTAACAATCTATTCTCAACTCCTCAACTCTAAAACATAAACCTTGATCAACGATGCGCAGAGGAATAAGTATTATTTCTCTGCGCATATGCGGTATCTTACTAAAATAGACATAACAAGGAGCTTTTGAAGTTTTAAAATCTATGATGTCTCCTGATTTATTTGTGCTTAAATTGTTTTAAAATCAATAGAACCTTAATTTTGTTGAAAGAAATGTTAATTTTACGACCCGGTGTTGTACGGGGAGACATCCGTCGGACGTCTCACGTACGTCCAGCCTCCGTAAGACGTCCTACGGACGCCCCTCGGATGACGCATGCCCGTTGGAATGACTAATTTTTATTTAAATATTTAAGCTTCACGGTCTAACAATAAATACAATTAACATAAATACACAAAAAAATATGGTTGGAGTAAGAATAAGTTTATCATCTATTTTAGTGGATATTTTTACAACCGTAAATGTAAAATTTACAAAATTTCTTTTATGATAATGTAAAAAACTTGATGCAGAGTTAATGAAAGTTTTAAATTGGATTGCAAAATTGCTTTAGAAATGGATGAAGTGATTTCTTATCACTCGCTCACAAACAATTTTTTTAGGATTCACTCAAAAACAATGTTTCTAGGATTCACTCACAAACAATGTTTCTAGGATTCGCTCACAAACAATGTTTTGTTTTTAGTATTTTTTCTTATTAAAGCTTTAGGGACAAATGTTCATCATTTAAATCTAGAAGTTCAGTAGCTAGAAGTAGATACTTAGATTCCTACTTGGAATTATAGCTGTAGGAGGACTAAAGGAAAAAATTCAAGTTATTGTTATTCAAAACATTTTAGAGTATTTTGAAATTATAACCTTTTTACCTGATCGAAATTAAAAGAAAATTGAAACGTGTGTCTTTATTGTTGCTGTTTGTTAGGCTCCATGGTACCTCAAGTCTAGAAGCGCCCAACATGCTCAAGTCTAGAAGCGCTAACATACTTAATGATTTTAATGCATTTAAAGTAGCATATGTTTTCAAGGATGAATTTAATGTCGATGTTGGCAATGCTTTGATTAAAAGTTTTCATAAACATTCGTGGTATCTTTCTCCAGCAGTAGTTGTTTTTTCACTAGATGAGCCTCACTTGAAAATGATTGTCAAGTATTATATTTTGAAGTCATTAATTTCTGTTTTAGTTTCAGAGCTAGAAAAAATAAATATGGAAAAACCTAATCCCGTTTTAATCTTACCAAACTGCTGTTTGGTAGGATTTCAGAGCTTGTTACTTCTGATAGCTGGCTTGTATTTATACGCCTTGGAATTGTAAACCAAGTCAAAGATTGGGTTCATTCTCATCCCAACTTCTCGAAAACTGAATCATATAGTGTTTTTTAAAATTTTGTTAAAGGGCTCAGTGTAACTAACGACTGCGCTGAAAAAAATGTCGGATTAATAAATGACTTTTTAAATATTTTCAAAAAGAAGAACAGCGTCAAAATTGAAAGCGAGATAGGAGAGAAAAAAAGTAACTAAGAAAGTAACTCAAAACGAACTTAAGAAAACTTAAAGCTTTCTATATGATAATAAATAATGAGATATGTTTATGAATAAAAGAATTATGCTGTCAGTTATTTTATTTTGATCTTTTCTAGCTAAAAAAAGGAAGATTTAAGAATTATACAGTAAGTACTTGAAATGATTTGAGTGCAATTTTATATTATACATTTATCTTCTACCTTTATATAGACAAGGAATTTTAGGTGTAGTAGAGAAGTTTGGAAAAAAAAAGTTTTTTCTACATTTTTTGAGACACATTTGTTCGCATACATACCAGAGTGGTAGCCAACAAGCAAAAACCATCAATCTACCAGCTCATACACCAAATCGAAATTATTATCTCTAGAAATACACGCGACAAAAAACCTCTGATATGTGTAACTGGTGACTTAAACGGTGCCAACACCAAAATTATGGCAAAACCGTGTTTTAGATTTAATACTTACGAACGCTCCAAAAACAGTATACAAATGCATAAACCTTTCACCGCTTGGGAAGTCATATCACAATATGGCCCACGTTCTCCCATTTAATTCATTCTATTGCTAGACTAAACCAAAACCAATATTAGCAACATATAGATCCAGTAAAATTGCAGACACTGCAGAAGCTCTGAGACAAAAAATTGGAAACAAATTATCCGAAGTCATTTATTAACTTTTACCAAGACAATGGACAGAGAGCATTTGACTTATTCTACCAACACTCAGATATATAATAATCACCAACCACTAAAAACAACAAAAATTGTCAATGATAAAACATGGATGACAGCTGACAATAAGAATCTTGTCCAAACCCTACAAAAATAGCACCACAGTAGCGATTATGAGAAATGGAAAACAACATGCAAAATTATTAATTCAAAAATATGGCACCACAAAAAACAATTCCATAGTAATCTCACTAACCAAACCAGCATCTGGTGGAACGAAATAAATAAAATCAAAAAAGCTTCGAAAATTTATTCCACTGATACAGATTTAGAAAAGCAACTAAACGAAGGTTTTTACAGTGTCTGGAATGTTTCAAAGCAGCCGGACATATCTCGCTTTATAATTAAATCAAACCATCAAAATGTACCATTACTTTTTATTACAGGAATTGTTTCAAGTATTTAAAAAAACTTAAAACAAGGATTACCTGGACTCGACCAGATTTCTTCGAAACTACTCAAATGCGTTCGTCTTGAAATATCCAACTGTTTGAAATTTCCAAGTGTTTAACCAGTGTTTGTTTTACTCATTTACGCCTTATTAATGGAAACTTGCAAGCATAACACCTATCACTAAATTACCAAACCCAAGAAACTGATCAGACTTCCGTCCAATCTCTCTTACATTCCATCTCTGCGAAACAAATTTGGCGACTACTCTAGAAAGAGTAGTCGCCAAATTTATTATCCACCAAAAGCACGATGGATTTAATTGCATGTGACATAGAAGACTGGCATCTTGCTTAAGAAAAAAAGAAAAATTTAACTGCAATATTTCTTGAATTTGCTAAAGCTTTTTGCGTAGTTGATCACAAGCGTCTTCTTACCAAATTATCAATATAATTCCCGAAATGGCTTATTTCCTGGATTGCATCGTACCTACAGACCAGATATCAGCAAATTTATACTGACGGCATGGCAACCGAATGACAACCAGTGGAAGCTGAAGTCATCCAAGGCAGTGCTCTCGGAACCGTTTTCTTTATAATCTTCATATAAACGATATATTTGACTGCAATACTGAACTATACAAATTTGCTGATGACATCCTTACATACATTGTTGGAGACCTAGCCCGCTCAACCCTAACACAGGAAATTTTCAACAAAGTTAATAACTGGTACATTAAAAACAAAATGTTATTAAACATAACAAAATGCAAAATCATGAGCATACCTAGTAAAAAACTTGACATACGCCCACCACCAATTGTTTCCATCAACTAAAAATCTCTCGAATATGTAATATCATATAAATACGTAGGATTGGATTTAAAGAAGTCTAAAAAAACCAGGCTTTCATAGCAAAATACTAGTAACAATATAAGAAAAATTGGACTTTATCAATTGATCTATAGTGCGCCGTTACTGTGTGCAAGCAGCATCAAAATAAAGCACGAAATACAGCTAATACATCTAAAAACGCTAAAATCTATAGGTATTAGTCCAGAAATTGCGAGAACAAAATTTAACATCAAAAACACTGATACATACATTGAAAGTATAGTTAAACAAAATGTAACTTAAGAATACCCAGTCACAAATTGTATCACTAGGTATTTTTTGGTCACCACGGTCTAAAGTAGATGTAAAATTTCCATAGTTACTATAATGTAGAAAGGCGTCATCATCTTCATTGTCTTTTGTAGAAACATAACCTGCAATATAAATAAAGATGGCTTAATATCAGGTTGAAGTTGGTCTTAAAAGTTCATATAAACGATTTAACATCTCACAATTCATTTCCTCTGAAAGTTTATAAAAACAATTATAAAAAGTATGACCAGATGTAAATGCAGTAAATATTAATAGCTTTCTGAAGAAATGGTTTGATTTTGCTAATATTCCACTTTTCAATTACTTGTTGAGTATTTATAAAATAAGTTCCCTAACTACCTAGTCTGAGTTTTCCAAATGCTCTTTCTATGGTGTCAGTTGTAAAATTCCCAAGCAATACATATGGGAACTTTAACATTTCAGAAAACTCAATCAAATTGTAAATTATCAATTAATATGGGATCTCGCAAGTTGTCTTTCAAGTGGATTCCTTCAGCTTTTTACGTTGGCTATTAAAGAGGATAAACATCAAATCGTTTAAAAAATGCTTCATTTACTCGATTATTATAATTAATTAAAGAAATATTTTTCCATTTGTCTTCTTAATTTGGCTGATTAGGATAATAGTTTGCTCATACACAAAATTGAGTCTAAATTATTTACTGGTAACATTTTAACTTAAAATTATGGTCCCCCAAAATAACATACAGCCATGAAAGCCAATATAGTTTTTGCAAAATTTTATTCATCATTCACTGCGTTATCAAACAACTGTTCCCCATGATAAGTTAGCATAGGTTTAACACTTCATCGAGTAACAGTATAACAGTAACAGTATAACAGTATAGAGTGTTTTTTACCATTTTTGAGTTTTAAAAAAACTCTACAAATATTATTAAAGTATTATTATCAATGTGTGAAATTTTTGAAGTTTTACGTGTCAGGGTAGCGATTCAAGATAGTTGAATTAATTATATTGAAGTAATTAACTATATAAACTACGTGACCGTTAAGAAATAGTCAAAAACTCTAACAATAACATCAGGTGAATATATTTGCTTAAGAATATTACTTGAGTTCATGTTACTCATGCATTCAACTTGCTGAAGTAAAATTGTTTTTGTTTTCTGGCTTTTTTAAAGAAATCTAATAGCGTAAAGCCCGCATGAATTTATGACTAAAATTTGAATTTATGAATACGATTTTTAACTAGCCATGTAATATTACATCTAACTCCAGTATGATAGGCTTCGTATGATAGGTCATTAAATTCTATTAGACAACATTTTTTTTATACCAGTATTGTTTTCATGCTCTTTTGATTAAATACAACAGCTATACAAACAAGTATAATAAACAACTAAACCATTAAGTGTTGAGATAACGAATTGCAAGAGCTTTCAAATTAATCAGTTTTGTCAAGTTTTACAAATTTTTAACGTTCATCTGCTTTTACTGATCTTACAGAGCATTCAGCTTTTGTTATTCTTCATTTTTCTGGTAGAGGAATTGGCACTAAACTCTTGGGAATTAATTCGAATACGCTAGGTGGATTTCAAAGTCATTCTCTTTCTTTTACTTTAATAACTTGGAAGTTTGATTGAAAATGTTTTGCTGAAGCACAGTGGTCCAAATGGTAGACAAAATGAAAAAATCTATTTTTCGGGACTAAAAATATTGTATGATTTTTTGGAACTAGAATGAAATTCAAATTAAATGCAAAAGACTAGAGGTCATTATCATGCCTGGTTAAGAAATGACAACTTTCAAAGTTTTAAAAGACATGTAAAAAAAAAAATACTTCATACTGCAGAGTTAGATTTTCCACATACATTTTCTAATTTGAAATATATGCATCAGATTTACAGTCAAAAATGAAAAAAATCTTTTATTTGCTAAGAAATTGAATGAAAAAAATAAAAATATTTATTTCAATTTTTTTTTAATGTTTTAAATAAAAATATTTCCTTTCTTTTCAAAAAATTGAATGGAAAAGTCCGTTTCCGCAAAAAAAAGATCTTTTAAATTTTGTATACTTCCTCAAATATCTCAAAACCGGATATTTGGTAATATTAAACCATATATTATTTGGTAATATTAAACCATATATTATTTGGTAATATTAAACCATATATTATTTGGTAATATTAAACCATATATTATTTGGTAATATTAAACCATATATTATTTGGTAATATTAAACCATATATTATTTGGTAATATTAAACCATATATTATTTGGTAATATTAAACCATATATTATTTGGTAATATTAAACCATATATTATTTGGTAATATTAAACCATATATTATTTGGTAATATTAAACCATATATTATTTGGTAATATTAAACCATATATTATTTGGTAATATTAAACCATATATTATTTGGTAATATTAAACCATATATTATTTGGTAATATTAAACCATATATTATTTGGTAATATTAAACCATATATTATTTGGTAATATTAAACCATATATTATTTGGTAATATTAAACCATATATTATTTGGTAATATTAAACCATATATTATTTGGTAATATTAAACCATATATTATTTGGTAATATTAAACCATATATTATTTGGTAATATTAAACCATATATTATTTGGTAATATTAAACCATATATTATTTGGTAATATTAAACCATATATTATTTGGTAATATTAAACCATATATTATTTGGTAATATTAAACCATATATTATTTGGTAATATTAAACCATATATTATTTGGTAATATTAAACCATATATTATTTGGTAATATTAAACCATATATTATTTGGTAATATTAAAATATTATTTGGAAACTACATATTATTGTCTTTAATTTTGCTACATATATTTACCAATCAACCGGTTTTTGATTTATTTGTGGTTATAAAAACTATGTTTTATTGTTTCTTTAAGCATCTTGCACCAGATATTTTATGTAAATTTCTAAAAAGACAAAATACAAGGAAACGCTCAAGATTTGTTTTTTCATTTTACATAAACAAAGTATTAACAATGTTATTTTCATGTACTTTGAAGCATATTTTTTTATTATGCCCTATCTCATTAAACGATTTGCATTGTATTCGACCTTTGTTCCGTTGCTCGGTAAATAAAGGATCAGAACCCATCGTCTTTTAAAACAATCTTCCAAGTTCTGCAACTGATTTTTTTTCTTGATAATTTTTCTCTAAATATTCTCAGTTGTTTGTTGTTGGCCTTCATGCTAGGGTTGGGAATACCGGGATCCCGGTATTTGGAACAATTTATAGTTGCCGAAATCCCGGTATTAAAATGTCGAATACCGCTATTTCGGTATTCAAAATAATTTCACCATTCGAAATAATTTCACCATTCGAAAGCTCAAAAAGTTTGAAATTTTAATTGATCTTATAAATGGAAACAAAATTTATTGTACAAAATTAAATGTGGGTATATATATACCAATATCATATATGATATTGGTTATTTTTAGTTAAATTAAAATATTATATAAAATTCCAAACGGAATTTTAAATTATACATTATAAATTATACATTTTATTACCTTTTAGAAAATTTGTATTTTATACCGATATGAATATTCAAGATTTTGAGGAGCATTCCAAAGCAAATGATAAAAATTCACCGTGGTTTCATTTTGTAAGAGAAAAAGCAAGACAGTGTGCTAAATGCAAATTGTGTAAGAAAATAATAAAAACACATGGAGGTTCTACAAGTGGTCTTCATACCCATTTAAAAACAATTAATAAAGTCAATTTGTTAAAAAAGGATGTAGGTAGCCCCACTGTGGTAGACTCTTCAGAATTTTTACAGACATCAAAACCTTCAGTAACTATAAACAACTTTTTTAAAAGTGATAAAATGGATGATTCATTGCCAGCTATTTTAGCTAGGATGACTGCGTGTGATGGTTTATCATTCAACATTATTTGCACATCATATGATATCAGAGAAAGGCTTAACAGACAGAGGCTTTTCTAACATACCAAAGGATCACAAAACAATTCACAAAATGTTATTGAATTACAGTAAAAATATACGAGACAAAGTAATTAAAGAATTATCGAGCAGAATTGCTAATGAAAACAGATTTTCTCTAACTTTCGATGAATGAACATCGATAAGAAATAGACGTTACTTAAATATTAATGTCCACTCTGACAAAGAGTTTTGGAATCTAGGATTAATTCGTGCTTTTGGAACAAATCCCGCAGAAAATTGTGTTGAGCTTGTCAACGATAGGTTAAGTGATTTTAAGCTTTTGGTTAAGAATATTGTAGGTATTACCACTGATGGCGCAGCAGTTATGACAAAGGTAGGCAGTTTAATCGAAGCACATCAGCTGCTATGTTAATCGCATGGAATTCAGTTGGCTGTTATCGGCGTACTCTATAAAAAACCTAATAATGAGGATAGTCTGTATAATGAAGAAGATGCCAACATTACATCAGTTCCTACCCAGGTTTGAAAAAGAGCAGAATTCCGCAGATGACGACGAATTAATTGATGAAGATTATGAAAATGAAAATGGTTTACTCATAATCTCCACTGAAAACAATGATGATAATTCTTCTTTTCTGGTACATCAGCAAACATTACCATTTATTCAAAATGTTCGAGAAGTGGTCAAAATATTTCGTTCTTCACCTACAAAAAATGATAAAGTCCTACAAAAGTATGTAAAAGAAGAGTTCGGGAAAGAATTGTCTCTGGTTTTAAACTCAAAAACACGATGGAATAGTTTGGTGTCTATGATAGAGCGTTTTGTCAAATTAAACAATTGCATCAAAAAGAGTCTAATAGATTTAAAATCACCTATTTCTTTTTTTCAGATGCAGAGTTTGAAATGTTGTCAAATATCCTTTCAGTTTTACTTCCTATTAAGCTTACAGTTGAAGCAATCTGCTGACAAGATGCAACTTTATTATCTGCAGATGCTGCTATTCAATTTATGATGAAATCAATAACTGGCCATCCATGTTCATTAAGTTATGAATTGAAAGCAGCTTTAAAAGTACGTATTCTTGAAAGACGAATAGAAATTTCAAGTGTTTTGCAATATTTACACGATGCAGACTCCAATGAAAATCCGAGCAATGATGAAACCGATAGAGATTATGAATTATTACCAATTATTACCAAAGCTGCAATTGTAAAAGTTATCATTTTACAGATACAACGTCTGGGTGTGACCAACTTGCATTATAAAGCTGCACCTTTAGCAACAACATCTACTTCAGCCAACAATATAATAGACACAAATATAATATTTAATGTCGATGATGATGAAATTGATCAAAGAAATGAAATCTCTCTGACTTTAAAAGAAAAGTTGGAGATAGCAATATCAAAAAAAATTTCCACCAGATTATCTGAGAGTGGAATCGACCGAAATAAAAAAGATCTCACACGCTCAATAAAAAAAGAAATTTTTTGAGACAAGTGGCATAAGGGGAAAATATTTAACTTTAATAATTATTTGCTAAGTATTTAACCAACCAGTGTATAATCTGAGAGAGTTTTTTTGGTAGCTGGCCTAATCTGCACCAGAATTTGGTCAAAGATGGGAGATAATTCGCTTAACAACCTATGTTTTCTGAGATCTTATATCAACAACCAACTGCAGAAAAAGTAGAACCTTAAAAATTTATGTTTTCTTCCTTTTCTTATGATTACTATATAACTAACATTTTACTGGATTTTTTTTTCTTTTTTTTTATTCTTTAAATCTTTAAAAAAAACATTTTTTAACTATATTATTCATTCATTTGTAGTATTAAAGGAAATCTAATAATACCGGTTTAATACCGAAATCCCGGGATTTTAAATTTTCAATACCAAAATAACGGTATTTGATTTTTAGTCCCGTATTCCCAACCCTACTCCATGCCTTTCTCACTCCATGATTCAAGTCCTGTATCATTATTTAACTTAGCTCCATACTCCCTCCTAATAACTTATGAATAATTGGTGTCAAACTAACCCAGGGCATTTCTTGTCGAAGTAGAATATTTTTCTCTTTACATATGTCACTATATTTCTGATCGGTATGGTCTCTTGTTGTCTATATTATTCGTGCTATGTTATCTGACTAGATGACATAGCACGAATAATATTAGACAACAAGAGACCATACCGCTCTGCTAACATTTTGTCATGTAAATTTGAAGTGTAATCAGTAATCAGTTTTCTATTTTTCTCATTGCAAAGAAGATTTCTAGCTACATTGCCAGTTGTAGTACTACCCTCTTGACCTGATGAATCTGAAAAATCCCACTTGATTCCTGTTCTTTTTTTTCTGTGATTTTAATAGACTCCGTAAAGGTAGAGTTAACTCCAACATATGGTTCAGGGGAATGGTTCTTAGAGGAGCAATAGAATTTTTGAAGTCTTAAACTTCTTTCCAGCTTGGGTAAAGCTTGGGTATTGTTTGCTCTCAGCATTTTCCTCAGTTTTCTGTATACTGATCGACCCAGCGATTAATCACAGCAGATTGAAACAGCTGTCACAGTTATTATTTGGTTAGTTTTGACACAGCTATAGGATGAACATTTAGATTATAAGAAATCACAAACTTCTTTTACATCAATATTCTCGATTTCAGCAAGTTTGTTTACATTTTTCCAGAGTTCTTTTGTTCTCTGAATTTTTGACTTTCGAGAAATACTATCCCATTTTTTTCACTTTCTTTGCGTATCATCTTCTGAATTGTAGTCATGTTCTTGGTTTATTATATCTTCATTAAATGACATCAAAACCTATTCAGGAAATTATAACATTAAATTTTTTAATTAATATCATATTAATAAAAAATTTTATGATTTATATTCACAAAAGTCATTAACGTACAAAGTTAAGTTTTGTTTATAAATGCAGTAATACCTGCACTAATTGAAAAATACTCTATAATAATTATGTTAATTATCTAATTTACATATATGTTTGAGGTTTGTGTTTATCTCCACTTTTCCCAGCTTTACTAGAGCTTCTTTGTCAACCCTAATACGTTTTGCAATAAACATTGATTTTTTTAGGTTGCTGAACTGCCTAAATGTATTTGTTAAAACTAACTCTGAATGTTCATCAAGCTCATTAATATTCTCCAACTTTTTAAACACTCTAAATAATGTTTGTACTGAATTAACATTATTATCTAATATTATTTAAAAAACTTCTTGTTCTGTGTAGAGAACCATCTTGAACAGTAAAATTAACAGAAGCAAAGTAAAATATATTTTTACTAAAATGTTTTTTTTTAATTGTTCAGTTTTTAATGATTCTACTTATTCTGAAATGAAATATGTTATTGTAAAAAGTTTTAAGTTATTTGGTGAAGATTATGTGGTTAAACAGTTTTGATTATTAATTATTGTTAATATGTATATATGGCTTTTAATGTTGATTTTTGAGGATTTTAATTCAATATAACGTCGGCTTACTATCAAAACCTCCTAAGTCCGATTTTTTCATTTTGAGGTTTTGACTTAAATTGGTTCGTTTTCTTGATGCGCAGCTCTATACAAAACTATATAAATATAATTGCCTCGGAAATATATTAAACTGCCATCTATTGTTTATGGTTAAAACCTTCTAACCCACACACACATAATTGTTTTACTCATAACCTCCTATGTCTAAATTATATGTCAAAATCATAGGTTAGAAATTTAGCTCATACAATTTTATTGTATTTTGAATGTGTTGGCTGCGATTTGAAAGTGCAAAATGGATAACTCTACCAAAATGGAGGTAAGTAATGTATTTTTATTAAATTTTTAAACTAGTTATAGTTATTAATTGCAATATTAATCTTAATATAACTTAAACGAGACAAAGAAGCTTTTGAGTATTAATTTGTTTATTTTAAAAGAGACATAGAAGTTTTGATCATAATTATTTTTTGAATTACTTGAAATGCTATATTAGTTTGATAATTCACTTTGTATTAAAAATTGCTTACACATTCCATTTTTATTTTCAGTTTATCTCGCTCTTTTTAATGTAGACAGATGTCTGCATCAAAAAGAGCGAGAACAAAACCTAAATCTTATGAAGTTGAGTATCTGGGATATATTTTCTTTAAAAACTTTTCAAATTTACAATATTACACATCAATTTGTCCAGGCTATAAAGTTGGTGATCCAACTGTAAAGGATTTACGTGCCATTCAGTATAGCCCAGATGGCCAAATCTATTATAAATTAGATTTTGATAATGACTGGAAGTGTTTAGAAAAGCGCAGTACAAGAAACAAAACTGTTGTAAATGCTACAATAACGCCTTTATATAAGTTACCTAGGCCCATTAAAAAAAGCAAATATGACCATTTGCAGGAAATAAAAAGTTTAATTCCTGAAGATTATCATACTTTCTATGATAACTTACGATTTGAAGATTAATAAATTTTTACATTAAAAAAAGTGCAATTTAGTCTTAATTTTAACCAAATATTTACTTAAGTACAACGTTACTCTTTATTTTAATTAAACTTTTTAGTTGCGTTTACGTATTTTTTGTGTATTGGTAACTTAATCTTGTAAACGTTAATTTAATATGTTTAATTTTGTAAATTAATAAAAATTTTAAAACCTACTATGTCTTAATATTTGCACAAAAAATCTGTGTAAAACCTTCTAAGTCTTTTTTAGGCTATTTAATCCATTAAGTTGCAAGAAAAATTGATATTTGTGTGTTAATTATTAGTAATTACACTTATTAATGAAACTCAATTTTAAAAAAATCATTTTGGTGGGTCTATTGTGTTTATTATTAGTTTTTTGTGTCTCCTGTTAAGTTTGTAAAAAAGGACATAGAAGGTATTGATAGAAAGCCGACGATAAACTATTGCTAGAGTTTGTAAATAGGAAGGTTTAATTCATTGACGATTGTCATTAACTAATTGCTATGTTTCTTGCAAGAAAACTACGCAATGTAAATGAAATATTATATAATATATATATTATATAATATAATTTACAAATCATAATCGACACTTTTATGGCTTAAAAAGTTACATAATTAAAAAGTTTGATGTTAAGTTTCGTTTTAAAAATATGGAAATATTCTTAGTGTTCATCATTATAATAAAGAACACTAAACAGATCTCCGTGTAGGCATTTATCAGATTCTCTATATTGTCCAATAAACTTCAAGCATAGGCAGGACATACCGAAAATTGTTTTTGAACTCTGCTAACAAGTTTCGATCATATGCACAGTTGTGTAATAAGAACATATGCCGCGTAAACAAGGTTCTGGGACGGACCTAGTTTACGTCACTCTCCTTAGGGCCAGCGCAAGCAATTGAAGGAGAGAGTTGGTGTCGTAAGAACATTTGGAAACTAAATTTTTTTTTTTTTTTGCCGCACATAAAAAAATGCCGCCCTGGGATGACCATCACCCGCCTTTTTACCCCCTTCCCTGCTACGCTACTGTTCACGCATATGCGACAACTCCATAATATGAATCTGAGACAGTTATGACCAGTCTTCTCAATATAAATTTGTCCACAAAACTGTCTAAACGGACCACTGTCTGAAGGTGTTTATTTTTTGTTGAAACAATATAATCTTACTGAATCATGTTTACTTGGAGCAGATAGTACTTCATTTAACACCGGCTAGAAAAGTGGTGCTTTAACGCATCTTAAAAAGCAATAAGGTCCACTACAAGTGCCACTGGGCCATATACATTCAAACGAGTTGTTTTAACGTCACCTAATGGAAGGAATTGGTGAACCAACATCACGTTGTACTGGATTAGTTGGTCCTCTGGGAAAATTTCTTCTTGATGTCTATAAAATGGAGCACAGTCCTCAATTCGAGGCTCTTACAAACGGAAAGAGCTTTGTTGACATTCCAGAAGCAATACTAAAAAATATGCCAACAGATCATAAACAATCCTTCAAGCAATCTAAAGAAGTTAAGATTGATGTGCTGCACCTAATCTTAGAAAAATTCGTTGGTGGCTCCTAAAGTCATGCCAAATGCACACTATCAGCATGAGAATAATCTTTATGTGAACACGGAAACATGATTTAACTGAGCAGAATTTGAAAAATCTTGATTTACTTGTCTTATTCTGTATACAATTTTTCTTAAAACTTTTATTTTGGCATAAAGTAAAAGTCAAACTTGTAGATGTTTCTACCACATTCTTTCTCAGTTAAAAATTCCCAGAAACCAAACTGATAGGGTAAAAGGATTGACACCTTAAATAATTCCTTCTGCTAAAATTCATACCCAAAGTACCGAATGTGCTGTAGAAAAGTAGCATCAATGTTAGAAGTTGGACCAGAAGCAAGAGATTGGTATATAAATAATATACTCATCTCTTGCTTCTGGTCCATTCTGGGGATAATAGGTTATATTATTTTAAAGAGGTATAATTGGTTTTAAGCCTATGTTTAAAACAAAGAAAGAAATTTTATTAAGCTTTTAATGACAATAGAATTGAAAAATGTGTTAATTTATTTATTGTTTTTTTAATAATGTTTTAGTAATGTTGTCAAAATATCATTTAGGTAAGATAGGGGAAACATCACCTGTTTCCACTTTTTCTAAAACAAAAAAAGAAAATCTAAAGAACTACTTTAAGCAAACTTTTTATTCATAAAACATTTAATGCTCCCTGAAAAGTCCAGAACCTGCATTGCAGATGGAATCAATGCAAAGTAATTACTATGAAACAATTATTAAACAAACCTAAGCCAAGTTAAAATAAAAAAAGTTCACAACGTTTTAGGATTTTACTTAGATTAAAATGTAACATGTTATTAAAATGCTACATGATAATGTTACATGGAACCACATATTAATTATATCAGCTCTAAAATTTCAAAAAGTATTGGAATTTTAAGAACCACAAGTTGCTTAAATAAAAAACCTTATGCAAAATTACTACTCACACATAATTAAGGTGAGCTCCCACTAATCCGTTTTTTTACGGGAACCGGAAAGGGAAGGGAAAAATAATCACGTGGGCATGCATAGTATAAGTTTTAATTTGTCCGAAGGAAAACAACTCATGCTCACGTGATTTTTTTTTCCTGTTCTTGTAGAAAAATGGATGAGTGGAAACTCACCTTTATGTTATCTATACAAATATTGCTTGGGGAATTACAAGCAAAAGTAAATTGCAACTTCTTTATTTTTGGCAGAAACACGCAATGCGATTAATAGTTTATCAAAATCGTTTTGTGCACTCAAAAATCTGGATACTTTTTTCGAAAACTGTATGTGAACTTTATATGTCTTTAAAGACATATAAAGTTCACATACAGTTTTGGAAAAAAGTATCCAGACAAACTATTTTTAGATATGAGTTTATTATGAAATGAACAAAACCTCTTGAAAGCTCCATCTAAGTGTACGATCAAACATTTACTAATCCAGACAGATGTCTCTTTTGATAAGAAAAACTAAAATGACTGTGGAAAAAAGGATCCCGACAAAATTTTTTTTTTCTTTTTCGTCATTTATTTCTTTGATATTCAGTCCATCCTCTTTTATTAGTTAAAACTTCATTGATTCTCTTAGGCATTGACTCTACCAGGCTGTTACGCCTCGTTATATCTATAAAACTCTAGCATTTTCTGAGTGCTTCCTCGCTATCGTCTTTTTTCGACAATATAAGCTTACCAATTTTTTCCTTGACTACTTTCTATAGGTTTTCTGTAGGATTCAAGTCCGGACTTTGAGCTGGCTTATCTAACAACTCGATATTTTTGCCTCGGATTTAGCCAGGTTTTAGTATTTTTTGCCGTATGTTATGAATCACCATCTTACTGGAATATAAATTCTTCATCAAATAAATCTCGAGCAGATGGTAGCATATGGTTTGAAAATATTCTAACATACTTAGAGGTAGTCAATGTGTACTTTATAACATGAAAATGCCCCACACCATTACAGCATTTCAACTGAAGTATCCCCAGGCCATGATATACCTTTCATGTTTGATTGTTTGTTCAACATGCTTTTGTAGCATTTATTTACCTGGTTTTACCCATATCCAACGTTTACGGTCTGAACCATTAAGGGATATTTTTTGTTTTGCACGACCATAATACCTCATCCAATCATCAACGGTCCACTATTGATACTTCTTTGCAAATGCAAGTCTCTTTCCAATATGTCGTTTGGTAAGTAATGGTTTTTTGGCAAGTACTCAATCATGTAAATCATACTTATGCAGCTTGTTTTTAACAGTTCGAGGACTTAAATTGACGGGTTCTCTGAGTTGTTTTGCAACACCTGTTGCATTTTGTCTCACAAAATTTTCAACCAAAATGAGGATTTTTTGATTAATTCTTGGAGTTGTCTTTCATTTTTGTCCAGAACTTTTGAGTGCGCTATGCTTTTTAATTCTCCCCAGAATATCTTGAACAGTTGATTTGGGCAAACCAAGCTGTTGTGCTATTTCTCGAACCATGTTGCCTTTTTATAAGAGCACTTCAATCTCTTTCCAAGCAACATCTGTCATTTCTTTACTTTTCACCATGGTAAATGTCGTCAATGGATTCTAAATGTTACAGAAATAGAAATTATGATTTTCATGACTTTTACTTATATTATACTAACCTACTAGGATACTTATAAAATCTTACATCATGAACTTTATTGAAGATCTTGACCAAAAATTAGCAGAAAGTAACTGTTCACTTTTTTCCACAGTCATTTTAGTTTTTCTTACCAAAAGAGACATCTACCTAGTGTAGTATATGTTTGATTGTACACTTAGAGCTTTCCGAGAGCTACAAAAATATGTAAAACAGTATGAGGTTTTGTTCATTTAATATAGAATTATACCTAAAAATAGTTTGTCTGGATACTTTTTTCCGAAACTGTATATGAGCTAAACGTCTATAAAGTTACCATAAGTCAGCGGTTCGGAAGACTCTTTCTGTCAGGTCTTATCACAAAGAACCGCTGCTGAATTTCTCCCTGGCGATGTCGGCCTCGGCCTCGGTCATGGTAACCATTGGCCCGTGCCAATAGTTTAAAAAAATCTTTTTTTTTATTTTGTGTTTCTATATTGTACAAAAAAAGTAATTAAAAGTAAAAAAAGTATAGTAATTATATTTTTTTATACAATATAGAAACACAAAACTAAAAAGACTCATTTTTTTAAAACAATCGGCATCGGCCGATGGTTACGAAGGTCGATGCCGATTGTTTTGAAAAAATTTTTGTTTCTATATCGTATAAAAAAATATATTTATTACATTTTTTTATACAATATAGAAACACAAAATTTTAAAAAAACTGATTTTTTTAAACAATCGGCATCCGCCGATGGTTACCAAGACCGATGCCGATACATCGGTGCACCCTTAGTATATATGCAGCAGTTGTAATTTGTTGTAATAATTTTTATAATAGTTAATAGATAATTTTTAAATAGTTAATTGTTATAAAGAACATCTTGTAACAACAAATTGTAAGAAAAAAAAAGTACGTTCTTTTATGCACCCAAGGCGTATTTTTTTCATTTAGTCAAAAAAATAAAAAAATAAATTACGTTTATGTTCTTACAAACAATTTTTTACACTTAATAAAATCAGGTAGCAATCTAGATATTATTATTCTAAAACCAGATAAAGAATATAGTGTTGTGATATTACAAAGAAAAATGAACGACAACGGGATTTACGTTAATAATTCAACCAAACCTACACTACTTAAGATCACACCAGGGAAATATAGATTAAAAACTTTTTAAACAAAACTTATTAAAGATTTTTTTTAATAACTAATGATAAAAAATTTATCCTTCAGGGTCTTGTCCTGCGTGCATCTATACCAAAAAAGCCAACTCCCGGTTACTAATTGTGTTTTATACAATTAAATGTTACTGGATTTTAAAAATTAAAAATTCTTAAAATTCAATATCATTTAAAAATACGAAACACATTTGGATGGTGGGAGAAGACTTTTTTTTCTTCAAATGTTTAAAAAACTATATAATAACAACAACAAACATAGGAAACGCTAAAGGTTTCTGTATGTAATTAGCGTAAATAGATATTATTCTTGGTAATCATGGCATCCAAAATAAACATAAAACAGGTAAAATTTATTGAGCCTTTTTAGTTTTTCATAATTTTTGCTTATACGTCACGAAACCGTCCAATTTTCACTCAAACAGTCTGCCACAAAAGCCATATTAAGCTCCCTACTCCACGCGCATGACGTTATTATTGACAGCCTTAAAAACAAGTATATCCTTTTTTTGATTGAGCCAGTAAATATTATTGAAAATCAGTTCTTAAAATCTACATTTAAGTTTTTATAAAAACAAAGAAAAGCAAAAGATTAAAGAACAAGCATGTAATTAAAATCACTTGGCAATTATTTGGAATGAGACGCGTTATGTACGTCATTGATTCAATAAACTTGAAACATATCGTTCGCTAGCTTAAGTCGTAATCATGACTATTCGTCGTATTGCCGTAGTCATGAGTAGTATTAAATACAAAAGATTTTATTATTTTAACAAATTAAATTCTTCGCTGTTAAAAAAATTCTATAATAAACTTATTTACAAGAATTTACATATTAAAAAAAGAAACTATAATCATTAAATATTATAACATAAAATACACAATATCATATTATATCAGATATCAATATATATCATTATATATATTTATGTATATGTACATGTATATGTATGTATATATATATATATATATCAATATCATACATTATTATTATATATCATATATACAACATAGAAGCTCAACCATCAATTACAAATATTTTTTTCTTTTTATACTACTTAAAAAAACATTTTTATATAAATATATTTTGATATAAATATATTTTGATATAAATATATTTTATATGATAAATATATATTTTTTCCTCTAATGCGCAACTAATGTATCACAAAATCACAACTAATGTATCACAAAAGTCACACGCAAATAATGCATTTCAAAATGCTAGGGTCACAGTTGAGTTGAGACAAAGTTACACATTTCTTTCAAATTGCCCTATTAAAACACCTATTTTTTTAATAACCAATTTTTGAACCTACAAATAAAAATAAAAATAACAGAAAACAAACAAAAATATTCTCATTACTTTACAAATTATAAACTTTTGTTGAATTATGTGAAACTTTTAAATGTGAAAATCTTTATATGATTTTATGTGCGAAAAAGTCACATACTAGTGCAATTTTTGACTAATTTACCACGAGGATTGTTACGTGTCATACGATAACGATAGTCGATAGCCCAGCGCAGCATTTTAGGTAATAACTCTATTGATTTTCTGTATATGTTGTAATGTTGAATTATGTAATCTGTACACATTTTTTGCAAAGACAAAGGTGAAAATCTAAAAAATGCAACAGAGTTTGTATGTAAACAAGTTTCGTAACTCAAGATCGAGTTGGAACAACCACCAAAAACTATTATTTCACCAGGTTGATCAGTATTGCATGCTGTATGCCACATTCGAGGAGCAAGCGCTACTCCAAAAGAAGAAGTGGCATTCTCTTTTTCATTCCAAGTTTTATTTTCACAATTAAAAATCCAAACATCCTTTAAAGCATTTCCATTATTATCAAATCCTCCATATACAAACAAATGATTATCGCTGATAGGGGCCATGGCATGCCATGATCGACCGTGTGGTTTTTGTGAAAAAATAATAATTTCAGTCCACTCATAGGTTCGCAAATCTAAAGTAAATAAATCATTTCGTCGTTCTTCTTTGAATCGTCCGCCGAATAAATAGCCCCGATAACCAAGTTGTGACGAAGAAGCTGCAGCTCGAGGCGATGGTCGGTTACCAACACAACTGGGCTCTTTCCACTCCAACACATCTCCGCATTCTAAAATATGAAGATGATTATTCCAACCGAATCCTCGACAAAAACCTTGTGGGAATTCCTCAAAATAAAATTCCCCTTTCATTTGTGATATATTATTTGGGGGAGCCCCAAAACCTCCAAAATAAATAATCTTATTGTCTATTTTCCAACTGCACATTTTATCTTTCGCCGATGGCCCATCTCCTTGAACTTGCTCAGTGAGTTCTGACCATGTTAAAGAGGTTAAATCCAGACAATAGAGTTTGTTTGTTTGACCTGACTGCTTGTAAAAACCTCCAAATAAATACACATTATGCCCTAACAAGATTGCACTGGACCCAGTAGATTTTCCAGGATATTTACCTAAAAAACACAATTTAAAGTGTTATGTCATAGAAGGTGCGTATAAAATCTATTCAAAAGAAAACTTATAACAATTAATACCTTTTGTAACGTGCTTAGTCCATTGTGATATTTCTATATTGTATGACCAAATGTTTTTGCAGAGCTGCAGCCCAATATCTTCTTCGTCAGAATCTCCATAACCGCCAAAAACAATTAACTGACCATTAAAAAAAACAGCAGCATGACCACTACGTTTCTTAGGAATGTCGCCATAAACAGTGGGAATAAAAAAGCTCATTTTACCATAACTGTTTTACTACATCATTTCCATAAGTCTATAGATTAATAATATTTATATATCTAGATTTAAAATTAAAATACATAAATAAACACGAAATTTGAATTTATCATTTTCATAAAACAAAATTTTTGATAAATCATTTAATGCAGACAAAAAACAAAAAAACAAAGTTGGCAACGTAGAGATTTTTTTTTTTTTAATTTATAAAATATTTAGTTTAAAAAATGTAATTTCTATAGTAACCCATATAACATTACTACATTAAAACTTTAATGTAGTAATATATTAAAATTTTAGATAAATCATTTAAAGCAGACAAAAAACAAAAACAAAAAGTTGGCAATGTAGAGATTTTTTTTTAAATTTATAAAATATTTAGTCTTAAAATGTAGTTTCTATAGTAACCCATATAATATTACTACATTAAAACTAATCATTGATTTTATTTCTTAATAACTTCTTTGCTTTTCTAAACCCAAAAATGACTGTATATATTTAAAATAGTTTAATAAATAAATGCTATTGAACATCTTAATTACTGTATAAATTAAAATATTAAATGTAAATATCAAATTTATTAAATTATTGAGATGAAAAACGTCAAACAATAAAATTAGGGTGCTGTGTAAAAAATTGAAAAATCCTATCTTTTAACTAGATACCAAGTTGCCTTGTCGTTAAAATGTTTTTTACACAATATCTTAACTTAGATATACTTTTTGATTTACTAACATGCATATAAAATCTATAAAATCTACCAAAATTACAAAACATTTAAAAAAATTGTATTAAATGAATATGAATAATAATTTATAACTTAAAATAGCTATATCTTAGGAACCGATTGAAATAGCTATATCTTAGGAACCGATTGAAATTAGACGATAAAATTTTCAGGATGTTCATAATTAACTAAAATCTTCAAGTGGTTTAAAAATCAGCAAAATCTGAGACTTAGAGTTGCATGCCCTGGATGTTTTCACACAGAATCGCCCTATAAACAGCAGGAATACAAAAGAAAGGGAAATGCAGTCTATAAAAACAACCACATAGGGATGATCAAAAATCTAAAAGACTGGCTGGCTGATTCAGTTACACATGATATACAGAAATTTCTCGCAGCGAAAAAGTGATACACAATGTATAGTTCTTACTTATAAATTTACATAAAAATCTATTGATCAGATACATGCTACCCAGTAAATAACATGATAATTCTGATATTTACATAGAGGTTTTATGAAAACTCTAGAGATATTGAAAGTGTTTCCAAATGACATTATCTCAACATTCTAATTTTAGTTTAACCCATAGAAGTATTATGTTGTATTTTTATCTCATTTCTTTATACTCTGTTTTTGATATCATTTTAGAAAATCACTTTATATACATAAATCATAACAAGAAAATTATATTTAACAAATACAATCATTTTAAATGACTATTTTCTCAATTTTAAAAGTTCCTCTTAATTATATATTACATGTTAGTTTAAAAATATTTGTAAACATTTCGCAAGAGGCAATATTAGCATTTTGATCCTCCAGTTTCAAAATTTAAAAAATAACAAAACCCCATTAAAAAAAAACAACTTTTTTTTTGCTATTATCAAAATTTGATATGCGGTTTAGATAAGTTTTTTTTCACAACACCCTAATCAAACTCTTTATAACTTATTAGCAACCACATCAAAACAACAATTAAAATCAGATCATCAGTGTTGTTAACAAAAAGTTTTCTTATTTAAAAGTAAACAGTTACACAAAAAAAATTTATAACAAAATAAAGAGTTTTTCATAAATAAAATTTATATTTGATACCATAAATTTATCTCTATTATTTATAAAGAAATTTGTTATTCACTGAAAACGAAAATTTCAATAAAGATAAATTTTGATTGAGTAAAATGTGATTGGCTGAAGAGTGAATAGCTAACGAAAACAAAGAAAGTTTCTTTTTTAACATTATTTTAAAAAATGTTATAAAAAATAAAAACAATATTATCCTTTAATAACAGCGATTGGTCTCAGTTTAATTGCTTTTTTGCTGATGCCAGCTGCATGACCTAAAATTAAAAAAAAGTACACAACAAAACTATACATCTTTCTTAACATTTTGTTCAAATTTAAACATATAGATTCAGTTTTATTAACAAACTCTGATTAAATGTAACTGAATCAATGTGCTCTCAAATGCTTTTAAAAATGTTTAAACTGGGAAAGTTGAGAGCAATTTAAAAAATGTTTAAACAGGGAAAATTGAAATTTAAAAAATGTTGAAACATTGGTTGAAATAATTCAAAAAAAAATTTATTCAAAACAAAGCTCGGAGCAGTTTATTCTATTAGCTATTTTAATTTTATTATTTTTACTGTGGATCAGAGAGCATATTAGGTTTGATGCAGTGTCACCAGGGAAATTTTCACTGATAAAGTATTGTTTTCATTATACTAACATGATTTAAACATATTTAAAATTAGTTACATTTGCTAAGAGTGAAAAAAAGATGAAATACAAACCCACCCTTCTAATTGATTCATGAGGGGGGTTGTTGATTTAACATAATAGCTCTAGAATGCCTAAGTATTTTTTGATCAAATTTGAAATTTATTAATTTTAATTTAGTTTACGTCATTACAAAAGTTTTTCTTAAAAACCCATCTAACAAAGATGGGCATGGGGTGTCTAAATTTTAGGGTTTATTGTCCCCTTGCTCCAATCCTGACTTTTACTTATTTTACAATATAAAAAATTTGAAAACTTCTAATAAGTATAATACTAAGTGAAATTTCTATATAACATTAAGTATTTTTATCTTTTAATTCCAAAATCAACAACAGCAGTTTTCAATTCATCTCCATAACCTTTATGATCTACCACGCATTTAAATCGTTGCCATGTAGGCCTAAACTTTGTATGAATCGCCTCACCACACTGTTCTGCATATTTTGACAAGCCACATCCTACTTGCTTTACAAAAGGAAAAACATGGCAACATATAATGTGGATTTTCCATGAAACTTTTAGTCTCTTTCCAAGTGAAGAAGTTATTTCTTGTAGGCATAGAAAAGCATCTCTTAACAATGATATTTTGTATTACAAGTCAGAATCAAGATTTTTTTCAAAGACAAGCTTGTTTTACAGATTTAAAGGTTCTTAAGTTTTGGACTACAGGAAATAGGTACTTTAAGTTGCGCTTCAATTTGAAGTGAATCAAGTAATTTTAAAATTTTATTTACATTATTACTATCCCATCCAACTCCATGATTATTATCCTGATTATTAGCACATTTAAGATCAAAAGCAATAAAATAGTTTAAATAAAATAGTAATAAAATCTTGATTAATTTTCATAACCTCAGGTTTTTCTTGACCAATCAAATCAAAGGTTTTCATAACTTTTCATAACCTAAGGTTTTCATAACTTTTCATAACCTAAGGTTTTCATAACTTTTCATAACCTAAGGTTTTCATAACTTTTCATAACCTAAGGTTTTCATAACTTTTCATAGCTTAAGGTTTTTCTTGACCAATCAAATCAAAGGTTTTCATAACTTTCAGGATTGTCATTATTAACAATGACTGTAATAAGAACTTTTTGATCTTTTTTTATTTTTTGATCAATTTTTTTTATTATAATTAATTTATTTTTAGATTCTTTTTCTTCAAAAGCATTCACAATTTTTAGAAAAGCCTCCTCCATCATCTAAAGAAACTCTTACAAAACCTACACATGGATTTACACTTCTCACTTTCACAGAAACAAATTCAACTTGCTCTACAATATAAAATTCATCTAGTTGTTCTTTAAGATTATCTAGCTTTTAAACTATATTTCCTTCACATAGTCTCTCTCATTTAATCCAGTTCTAATTGTATAACAAAGTTTTTTTGTTGAATTGTCAGAAAGTTCAGGGGAGACTTATAGCTCCATGACTGTTTGAAGAGAAAGTTATTTACTAATTCTTTTACACTTTAAAATTGAGAGCTCCAACTCTAATAGAGATAGTTGTTACTCGTGTTTTTAGTTTGAAAAGTCTCTTTTTCTTTGTTTTCCATCTTTTTTTCAATTATAGCACTAGCTATTTTTTCTGCATATTCGCCTATTTGTAAACAGTGGTCAATTAAGCTGTCTACAGCAGCAGTGTGTGAAATCCTGGATCCAATAACAAAAAAAAAAATAATGCATACATTTTCAGATACTTTTGGTTCAATGTTGAAATTTACATATTAAAAAGTTATACAAAATAAACTTACAAGTGTCCACAACATCTGTTACATTTTTATATGATTCAGGCGCCTAAAAATAAATATTTTTTTTAATCCAACTTTAATTTAAAATATGTATTACTAATTAAAGAAAATATATGTAATTAATTAGAAAAATGCACCATTTAGTGCAGTTTACATCCTGGTGGCATCATTAGATCTTATTCCTTCAAAATGGAAAATGAAATTAAAAATATAACCGCCCCATTTTACAATTGTTTCTATAAACTCTGGTTTTGCTTGCTTGCTGTCATACCTTGCAATGGCTTTTTATCTTACTTCTCAAAATCCTATCAACATTCTATGATCAATTTTGATCATAGACTTGATATCATTGACAATGCATTCTATAAAATTTTGGGGGATCAATTTTGGGGGAACAATAAGTCCAAGATTACACAGATGAGGGTACTCAGCAAATCTATCAAGAAAGGCTAATATCGCGTTTTAAATCACGCTGCAGTTTCTCTTGCCACAGCTGTATTGATGGTTTTTGGAATTGTGATAGATGCAGACCAAAGTAAAGTAATTGATAAAAATAAATTAAAAAGAAAGGATAAAGTTAGGAATACAGTTTTAAGAAAATGATGTACTGATAAAATTATTTCACACATAAACCTAAGAGAGGAAATAGATAAATAGTATGTGGACATTAAGCAAGAAGACCATTATGAACTAGTTGCAAAACCTGGAGATAAATATCTACCACATGTTTTGGCAAAATTTGGAAAAGCAAAGAATAGCAGATTGCATATTGTAAGTAATTAACAAAATAAATGTATCTTCCATTATATATGAGTTGTTGGCTGTGATAGCACCAACGTAAACACAAATTCCAAAGGAAGAATAATACAGAACTTGGAGAAAATTTTTTATTATTAATGAATCAAAATATAAATATATAAAGCATTATATAACTATAAATAAACGTAAATGAAAAGTATATAATAAAACCTCTTCCATAACAAGCTTTGGAGAAGCCACTCTAATTGAAATTCCTTGACTTTTTAGTTTATCAAGCACTTGGTTATAATCAAGGTTTCTTCTAAAAATTCAAAATAAATATTCAAAACATTTTTGATTATAATGAAAGCCTCAATATATTTTTTTAATAACAACAAAAAAAAAAATATATTAAAATAATAACAAAAAAAACTTTGTTTTTTTAATTTTTCCTTCATTATTATTTTGTTATTTTTTCTTTGTCACTATTATGTTACTTTTTAACTTTTTTTATTACTGTTATCTATATACTATATAATAATGCTAAACTTAATAGCAGTAGTAGTAGTAGTATTAGTAGTAGTAGTAGTAGTAGTAGTAGTAGTAGTAGTAGTAGTAGTAGTAGTAGTAGTAGTAGTAGTAGTAGTAGTAGTAGTAGTAGTAGCAGTAGTGCTCTTTCTTTTGCATGTTTGACACAGAACTTTTGCCAGCCATTGCAACTGAGGTAATGGCAAGAAAGAGTCACAGCACTTTTTTCAATAAAAAATATGAATGAATATCCAAATATCTAACTCATGTAATCTTTAAACTAATGTTAAAAAATCAAGTTTTACAGTTTAACTTTCACTTGAAAATTGCATTGCAGCAACATTTCCTAAATTTTGATCTATAACATAAAATAAAATTTCTTAATAAAAAAAATGTTAGACATAATAAAGAAATCATTTTTCAATTTGATGTAGAACAACAAAAATCTCTTTATCTTTCTTTTAACGCCAACAACAAATAGTTTGTTTATTTTTAAAATTAAAAATAAACAAACAATAAACTGGAAATAAAAACTAAAAAAAAATACAAAACTAAGAAATTCGTTAAGATTTTATATTGATAATTTGCGTGTTTTAAAAAATGCTCTGGAAAAACCAAACTAATTTAAAGAGAAAGTTAAAAATAAACAACCTATAAACTGAAGAGAGAAATGAACTTAACAAATGATAAAATAAATAAAAGATAAACCAGAGAAAATAAAAGTATAAAACTAATATATTTTTTAATTTAGAAGTGTCTCAATTAATAGTTCATATTTAATTAATTTAAAAGCGTTTCAACTAATAGTTTGAAGCTAATAATTTTTTCTATATTGCCACATTGATGTAGCACTTAGGTTGATAAACTGTATCATTTATGAAGCAGGTTTAATATATTAGATGAGGGTTCAAATCCTACTAAAGGATAATTTTCTTTTAATGTTTGATTTGCTTTTTAGACATTAGAAAATATAAAAGTTTCAAATTTTTAAATAACGAAGTTTTGAAGTAATTAAGCTTGGATTAAATAACTTTAAAACATTGATTTTTTCTAAATTCTTTGTAGTGAAACACTTTTAAATTAAAATAAAAACATTTATTAGTTTTATGCTTTCATTTTTTCTGGTTTATTTTATAGATTTGTGTTTTATTTTTAGTATTTACTTCTCTTTCCAGTTTATAGTTTGTTTATTTTTAGTTAAAGTTTACATTTACTTATTTAGCGCATTTTTAAACATTTATTTATGTTCACATACAAATCTTTATTTATATACTTATTTATATACTTTTTTATATAATTTATATATTTATATACTTATTTAGCGCATTTTTTTATGTTCACATACAAATCTTTAAAACATTATTTAATATTAACTAATGACAATTGTTATATTTTACATAAAAACAATATGAAAAAATATTAAATATAAAAAGATTATTCTTTAACAATTTTACTTTTGTTTTATATTATTTTCAAGCAGAAGTTTTAGAATTATTGCATTGTAAAATTAAACCTCCTTCTGTTTATTAATTTTGAACTTTTTCCCCCACAATATGCACATTATGACCTCATTTTAATGTCTATTTTATTTGTAGTACTTAGTTCATTTTCCAAAAATTTGCTTTTGTAAAGGTTTATAACAGAAATTTTATTGTTCCAAAAATAAACAACTAACCAAATAAGGTTCTTTGAGGCATTTGAATACTTTGTTGCACCTTTGAACATTTTCAAAACTAAAATTTTGTTCAATTGCAACTCGCCATGAGATTATATTTAAAAAAATCAAAAACATCCTACAACTTATAAATTAAGAAAAAATATCCAAAAAGTGCAGAAAAATAATTAAGCTAGCATTTTTTCAATTTTTTGGTAATAGAGAGTGAGAGAAACACAGAGAGTGGAAACAGACAAAATGAAACTCTGCATAATAATGCAGCAATAACTTTTCTCTTTTTTACACATTATATGTGTAATATAATAAAAAAACTTCTCTGATTTTCATTTAAATGTCATCTATATAGATAGTTAACAAAGGTATTAATCATATCAACAAAAAAAAAATTAAGTTTGACATATACTTATTTATGACATTTTTCAATGAGAAATTGCAACTATCAAATATATAGCTAGAGCATTACTAGTTCAGAAATAATATCAATCTATTTGAGTTGAATCGAATTGAGTATTATATTATTCTTATTTTTAATGTAACAATTAATGTTAATGTTTAACATGATTTTAATGTAACAATTAATGTTAAGGTTTAACATGATTTTAATGTAACAATTAATGTTAATGTTTAACATGATTTTAATGTAACAATTAATGTTAATGTTTAACATGATTTTAATGTAACAATTAATGTTAATGTTTAACATAATTTTAATATATGATAGAGAAGAAGTTATCATAATGTTTTGCTTAGTTTTTAATGAAACTGCAGTAATAGACACAATAAAATCAGAGTAAGTTATATTAGGATACAAAGTCAATATAGATGTATGTGCAGTATTGAAGTCAACCAAGTAAAATCCTTGTCAAAAGTTAAAATAAACAAAACAGAAAATCAAAGATATCAGTTATAATTGACATAACTTTTTAAGTTTTCTTCTCAGTACAAAATAAATAATGCAAACACGTCAGATTATTGGACACAAATTAAATAAATTTAAATGTATATTTTAAATGTAATATTAAATTATTAACACATAACTTATACCTTGATTTTGCCCGTGATAAAGCTCTGCCCTATAAAAGAAATCGCAATGATAATAGAAAATAGAATATTAATATAAAAGAGTTATATAAATCAATTGTTTTGTTGGAGTTAAATTTCAACAAATATAATTTATATTAACAAATATAATTTATATTAACAAATATAATTTATATTAACAAATATAATTTATATTAACAAATATAATTTATATTAACAAATATAATTTATATTAACAAATATAATTTATATTAACAAATATAATTTATATTAGCAAATATAATTTATATTAACAAATATAATTTATATTAACAAATATAACTTTTATATAACAAATATAATTTATATTAACAAATATAATTTATATTAACAAATATAATTTATATTAACAAATATAATTTATGTTAACAAATATAACTTATATATAACAAATATAACTTTTATATCTATTATTTATTATATTTATTTATATAAATTAGAGATAAATTATAAATTTTACAAATAAAACTTAAAAACTTTATCAATTTAAAATAAACTAAAGTTTTCATCTTAAATTAAAACTTTACTTTAATAATATATTTAATTTACTTTAATAATATATTTAATTTACTTTAATAATATATTTAAACAAATAGTGAAATTGTGCAAACTTTAATTATAATTTTGAAACTTATGCAAGTAGTAAATTTACCTAATTGAATAATTTTCTTACATCTACTATGAGTATTTATGAATTTTTCTCACATCTATTATGAATATTTATGAATATTTCTCACATTTATTAAGAATATTTATCAACATATCTAATAAATAAGCTCATAATAAGTAATATTTACTAATTCTCAACTTAAGTTACAAAGTTAACATTGGATACTCCATTAAAGTCATACTTTAATGGAATATCCAATGTTATTAATTATCTCCTAACATTTGCTTTATTCATCTAATGATATATCTAGCCAACTGCAGTAATTCAAAATAACATCAAGATGCTTCTATGTCATCTAGCCAACTATGAAAGACTTCAAATAATTACATATAGAATTGTGCCAAGCTTTAGTTGTCTAAGTGGTTCAAAGTCAAATGGGAAATATGCACGCTTGTCTTACTTATCTCAGAACCTTGTGAAGAGAATGCTTAACTTATTTTAAAAGTATCAACTTTAATGATTTAACTTTTTACAAGAAAAGTCTTTCTTTAAAAGAATTTTTTTCAGTGTTTCTGTTTGTTTATTACATTGGTGGTATTTAGTTTTATTTATTATTTTTATTTCTAACATTTTTTTATTTATTATACATTATTTATTTT
>NC_088933.1:19315000-19390000 GCF_038396675.1 Hydra vulgaris
TTTACAAACATTAAAATTAAAAAATGAAGAAAAATCTATATTACTCCTATAAAATCTCTTATAATAATTTTTATTTTTTTGAAAATAGTGCAATTTTTACCAGTAGCCACTTGATGCCCAAGACCTCTACTCCCACAATGAATCATCACACATACCTATTCAATAATAACTTTAATAAACTATAAAAATAACATTTTTAAAATACATTAATATTATTTAAAACACTTTCATAAAATTTTCATTAATTTATTAAATTTATTAAATTTATATTAATAATTAATAACAATTAATAAAATTTCAACAATTAATAAAATAACAATTAATAAAATTTCATAATTTTCTACTTGTCCGCAATGATCAAGTCCCATTCTTTTTGCTGCATGTGTATCAAATATCTCTTCAACAACTTGTATTTCAGCATAGTGATTTCCTGCACCTAAAGTACCTAACTACAATAATAAATACACTTTAAAGTATCTAACCGCAACAACAAACACACTTTAAAGTACCTTACTACAATAATAAATACACTTTAAATCAACTCAAAACACGTGTGGTGTGCAGATAAAAAAAACATGTTATGTTCAGATAAAATAAAACAATAAAAAATAAGTTTGAACATAATTACTCTTAGTTAACTTGAAAAGATTGGGAATAGAAAAAAAAAATAATAATAATTATGGAAAAAAATATAATAAATAATAATATTATTTCAATTACAAGAATATAATTGAAACAATTGAGAATAATTGAGAATTGAAAAAAAATAAGAATAGTTTAGTGAAAAACAAATAGTTTTATTTGAAGGTCACTCAATTATTTTAAGGTCACCTAACTCTATTATTAAAAATATCTTTTTTTTGTATTTACTTGTTTTTTGTATTTACTTGTAATTACGTCGTTTTCAAACAATATTTTACAAATTAGCACAAGTATTTGATTAGCAAAACTTTTTTATACAATATGTATTTTATAAAAGTTTAAAGCTAAAATAGATATATAAAAAGAAGCATATTAAATATCAAATATCTATGTATATATATCAAATAATTATGCATATATATCAAATAATAATGCATATATATCAAATAATTATGCTTATTATCAAAATGTTATACAACCCAACACCGTAAGCCATGTTATTTAACATTTTTTTTCAAACAAAATTGATCAAATGCTAATCTGGTAATGGAAGAAAGGAGGTTTTTCAAAATATAAAACTGGTTAGAAAACTGATTAACAGTTTTATGAATAACTCAAGCCTCTCACTAAGGGAAGAAGCAAAAAGATCTTATAATTTCATTGTAAAAGTTTAAAATAAACATGCTTTTCAAGCTTTCAAATCACAAAAAGTGCATTAACCATTCTGAAATTCAAAAAAAATGCAAAAGCCCGCTGAAGAAAGTTATATGACAACTATATTTCTGAGAATTTCTGAATTATTGAAGATGACGAAATTTATATGAAGTACTAGCAAACTCTTGGTGCTGTCTATTATAATGTAGAAATATATAGGAAAAGCAGATAATAAATTTAAATATACAAAACGTGATAAGTTTCCTTAAAAAGCTTTGATTTGACAAGCTACATATATATATATATATATATATATATATATATATATATATATATATATATATATATATATATATATATATATATATATATATATATATATATATATATATATATAATACATAATACATAATATCAAATATATATGACAAAAAATCAGCACCTATACTTCTGACTCCACGCTTTCTGGTAAAATAAATATTAATGAGTTTTTACAAAAATGTCTTTTACCTTATACTAAATCACATGATAGTTGACATGTGTTCTGATTTATCAACAAGTAACTATAGCAAACTGCCTACAGGATGGTATAAACAAAATAATGTGAAAGTTGTGGCTAAAATAGCAAATCCTCTAAACTGCCCAGAATTAAAAATTACTGCAAAGTATTGGGTCATTATAAAACAAAAAATGAAAAAAAACTATGCAGAAATGTTAAAAATTTGGTAATGTAATTTAAAAAGTCTAACTTTCATTGTTGTTCTGTGCGCAAGCTCACGGGTACCACCAAAAATAAAGTTTAAATTTTATCAGATGCCCACAGCAAAAAATTAATTTCTTTGAAATATTTTATCTTCTTGTATTAATGCACTAAAATTAATACTCAGTTTTGACTAAAAGTTGACGGGTACCTTTTTTTAGTTGTTTTTTTACTTTCACGCTTATTTTATATACACGCCATTTAATCCTTAAATCAATTAAAAATTCATCTAACTACTGTTCATTTTAAATGTTTGCACATATTTTTCCATTAACAGATTCTTAAGAAAAAAAACAATAAATTAATAACAAATAGGGCAAGTTATTTGCATAGATGGATTATATGATAGAGAGATAGATGGATTGTATGAAGGAGAGATAGATATAGTATTGTATTTAATAAGTATATTTTTAGTAAACAGCTTTTGACAGAACATTATGTAATCATAGTAATTTTTATGTCAATGATCTGCTTCACTATTCTTTTGTAAATGTCAATGATCTACTTCACTATTCTTTTGTGAATGCTAATGATCTGCTTCACTATTCTTTTGTGATAAAGAAAAAAACATCCATTAGTGGCATTGCTAACATAAAATGGTATTTTACTTTGAAATTTTAACTAAGGTTTAGCTAGAGAAAATAATATTTTCTCTAGCTAAACTTTGTTGCTAGTTTAATAAAAAAAATAAAAATTATAATCCCTCAAATATAGTTATTAAATTTTTAAATTTAGAAATTGTCTTATTTTAGTTGTAAATTAGTTAATTTGAAAGCATAAAGTATTTTTTTAAAAAAGTTCAGTTGTAATAAAGGTAAAAACTACTACACAGAAAAAACGTTTAATCAATTAAATATCCTTATAATGAAATTTTGAGACCTCTGTCCTCCATTAATACCAAAATGTACAAAATAGTTAAAAGGTTGAACTCTCCAAAAAAGCACATTTTACCAGCAGGGAGATGCAGCAGTTGGGCAGTGGCAGAGTGACTGCTGCGTAAACAAGAAGTCCTGAGTTTAATCCTTACTATAACCCTAGCACTGTGCACAACTTGTTTCTCTATGCAGCAGACTTGTTTGTCAAATCTTGTGTTTCAAAGTTAAAGAGCTGAGAAAAGAGACAGCAGTACAATACACAATATTATTTTCAAAAAAGTTTTGAGTTCAATTTGTATAAATTCTAGTAGTTTCTGTTCCTTGTTTCTTACATCTCTGTTCCTACAAACATTTTTTTTTTTCTACTTTAATGTCACACAACCTAAGTCATGGTTTATCTTCAAGTTCAAAATTGTTATACTTTTTATTTTACTATTATAGGTGTAGGAATTTATTTATTAAATAACATAACTATGGAAAAACAAAACCTCTGAACCATATAACTATTGAACAACATAGTTATGAAACAACATAATGACTGAACCATATTATTATTGAACAGCATAATTAATGAACAACATAATTATTAAACATAACTATGGAACAAAATAATTACCGAACAACATAATTATTAAACATAACTATGGAACAAAATAATTACTGAACAACATAATTATTAAACATAACTATGGAACAAAATAATTACTGAACAATGTAATTATTAAACATAACTATGGAACAAAATAATTACTGAACAACATAATTATTAAACATAACTATGAAACAAAATAATTATTGAACAATTTTTTTTTGAACAAGTTATTTTTAGAACAACATACTTGAGGTAAACCTCTTTTTTTGGCTTTTGTACTGACTTTACTCGGATCTGCTTGAAGCATTCGACCATATTCTTCACAATGTTCTTTATCTTCTGCCCATATATATCCTTTATTTTTTTTTAAAAAAATGTATAATGCAAAACAACAAAATACATTATTGGGCAACCATGTTGCCAAGCCAATATAAAGAAAGGAAGATATTTTATATTTAGGGATTAGACAAATTAAAAAAGCTTTTTTTGTCATCAAATAGAAAAAAATAGTTAAATACTTTTACAACTTTTTATTAACAAACCTTCTCTCAGAGACCAATCCATACCCATTTCTAAAGCTTCTTCTAAATCACTAAAAAAAATCATTTTATGTGTACACATGTGTATGCATTGTTAATAAAATCAACATAAAGTCTTAAGTCCTTTTAAAATATAAACTATGAGGGAGAAATCTGGATACTTTGTCATATTGTCCCATTCGTTGGATAAGGTTCTAACTAATTTTTTTTATATTAGGAGAATAGTAAATAAATCTTTTTTTTCTTTTTTTCTTTAATGTCTAAATAAAAATATTTTTATAATTATTTTTCATTTATTTATGTATTTTTATACATCAACCAAAATAAGAACACATAATCAAATAAAAAAAAAACAATAATATATATATATATTATATATTATATATATACATATATATTATATATATATATTATATATTATATATTATATATTATATATATATATATATATATATATATATATATATATATATATATCAAGGCTTTTTTCTGGAAAGGCGTTCAGTAACATGCCTTTCCAGAAAAAACCATTAAAAATAATCTCTTTGCAAGTTGGAAAAATTAGCACGTTAAAAAATGCACTGAATAAACACAGCTAAACTTAACTAATGATAAAATAAATGAAAGCTAAACCAGAAAAAATAAAAGCATAAAATTTTATTTTAATTTTTCACTTTATGGAGATTAGAAAAGATCGAAGTTTCAAAGTTATTTAGTCCAAGCTTTAATTACTTCAAAACCTAATTATTTAAAATTGGAAACTTTGATATTTTCCAATGTCTACTAGCCAAATAAAGGAATGAGCTGCATAAACAGTGTTTAAATAAACTGTTTTATTATTCATTTAGATTTTGTTTCTCTTTTCAGTTTATGGTTTGTTTATTTTAATTTTCTCTTTAGTTTAGTTTTTTCAGCGCATTTTTAAAACAGGCAAATTATAAAAGAAAAGCAAAGTGCTGCGGCCAAGTTGTTAAAACAAAATACTTTGTGGGTAGTCATATAAGGCATTTGAACACATGCCTTTCCTAAGAAGACTTGATATATATATATATATATATATATATATATATATATATATATATATATATATATATATATATATATATATATATATATATATACAGTATGCAAAAAAATAATCGTACACTTTTTAAAAAATCATACTTTTAAAGATTGAATCAAAAGAATGAGTTTTCCGTTAAAATATTTAAAAGTTTTTTTTAGATATCTTATCAAGTATTGTTTTTAGAATTTATTTGTGTATTGGTGAACTAATTGCTTTTCAAACCTATTGAGTTTTACACAATTGATCTAATGATGCATAAAATTGACTGCAAAAAAAATAATTGTACAGTTCAAAAATAATGTCAAATAGATCAAATTCTATGGAAATTAATATTGAGTGGGGCCTCCTATAGCCTTGGTGGCCTCATCTAGATGATTTAACATTGAGTTGATCAAATTTTGGGTTTCTTCTGTTGTTATATTATCCCATGCTCTCATTATAGCTTCTTTCAAGTTGTCTTTGATTCTAAATGCTCGTTTGCCAATTTTTCTGTCCAAAATATACCACTAATTTTCTATTGGATTCAAGTCTGGATTTTGAGATGGCCATTCCAAAACACTGATGTTATTTGTGTCAAAGCATAACTTAATTTTCTCAATTGTTAAAAAGCATAATTTGATTTGAACTGTTGCTAGTGTGGCTGGTAGAGAACAAAAACGCAAGACCACTAGTGCAATTGATCAAAATATCATTGATGTCATCATTAATGTGAAGAAAAATAGATTTGTTTTTAGATAGATTTGCAGCTAAATTAGCTTTAAAAATTCAAGAAGATCATAACACCACAGTGACTCCTCAAACAATCAGAAACTGTATAAGAGAACAAGGATATAGAGGAAGAGTGGTTCGAAATAAACCTTTTTTATTTTCTAAACAAATAAAACGTCGATTGGAATTTGCATAAAAGTAATTAAAAATGCTGATATCATATTGGAAATAATTTTTGTGGTCAGATGAGTCAAAATACAATCTTGTCTCATCAGATGAAGTTCAAAAAGTGTGTCGAAAAAAGGAGAAGCTTATAAATTGAGTTGTTTGTGAGGTAGTGTAATGCATGGAGAAGAAAATGTGATGGTTTGGGGTAGTATAAGTTAAAAAGAAGTGGGGAAATTTACATTTATTGATAACAAAATGGATGCTTCAATGTATTGTGAAATCCTCAAAGCTAACTTGCAACCATATACTTAAAAATTGAGAATGGGAAGCGATTTCATACTCCAGGTGTACTTTGACATAAATAACATCAATGTTTTGGAATGGCCATCTCAAAGTCTGAACTTGAATCCAATAGAAAATTTGTGGTTTATTTTGGATAGAAAAATTGGTGACCGAGCATTTAGACACAAAGACAACTTGAAAGAAATTATAATGAGGGCATGGGATAATATAACAGAAGAGACCAAAAATTTGATCAACGCCATGTCAAATCATCTAGATGAGGCCACCAAGGCTAAAGGAGGCCCACTCGATACTAATTTCCATAGAATTTGATCAATTTGACATTATTTTTGAACAGTACAATTATTTTTTTTTGCAGTCAATTTTATGCATCATTAGATCAAATTTTTAATTTTAATTATAAAAAAATCTTATACAATTAAATAATATAAATAAAAATTTATACAACTTTCACTGATACATTAATTAAAATCATTATATATATATATAATGATTTTAATTAAATTATCAGTGAATTAACTTTAATATATATATATATATATATATATATATATATATATATACATACATACATACATATACATATACATATACATATATATATATTTATATATATATATAATATATATATATAAATATATATATATATATATGTATATGTATATGTATATGTATGTATGTATGTATATATATATATATATATATATATATATATATATATATATATATATATATATATATATATATATATATATATATATATATATATATATTATATATTATTTATATAGGTTTGGCTAGGAAGGCGTGCAATTTCAAGCCTTTTTATGACCACACAAATAATATTTTGTTTTGAAGATTTGACCACTGTTTTTAACAAATCCGGTGAGAAATATGGTTTTTCATTTGTTAAAAATAAATAACTTTGACACTTTTATCTTTACCAACATTTTAATATTAGCAAAAAATAAAGTAACTAATGATTTTAATTAAAGTATCAGTGAAAGTTGTATAAATTTTTATTTATATTATTTAATTGTATAAGATTTTTTTATAATTAAAATTAAAAAAATAAAAATTATAAAGAAAAAACTTTTAATTTTATAAGCGACAACTATAAACAAAGATGGTCTCTTTAATAAACTTTATGTAAGAACCATTAAAGTTAATTCACTCAAAAAGAAGAAAAAGAAGACAAATTTTTTTGAAAGCCATTTGAATTAAATAACATTGATCTTTACTGCTTTAATGCTTTTATATTATTGAAACGCATTTAAATAAAGTAACAAATGTGCTAATGAATTTTTATAAAATGTTTAATGAACATATATATTTTTATACATTTATATAAGTGTGTACTTCTTATAATAAATGTCTTTAATTAAAAAAAAATTATATAAACTTTTTAAATAAACAATTTAACTATTTTTTCTGTTATTTACTTTACTGCAAAGAATTGTTAAGAATCATTTTTTAATTTTTAAATGTGCGCATTTATTAAACAATCATTAGATGTAAGTTGTTACTTTATTTAAAAAAGGTTTCACATAATATTATATTATAAAAACATTAGTAAAGATAAACAATTCAAAGTTATTTATTGCAAACGTAATTTAAATAATCTTATCATTTATTATTTTATTATTTTTTATTATTTGTTTATTATTTATTTTAGTTAAGTTTTAGTTTTAGTTTTTTTATTTTAGTTTTAGTTAAGTTATTTTTATTTTATTTTTTGTTATTATTTTTTTTTTTTGGAAATTTATTTGCTTCTTTTATGATAAGTTTTTTTAAAGTTTCTTCAAAGTTAAGATTTTTTCAGCGTATTTTTAAAATGCATACAAATTTTCAAAACATATTAAATGCGGTAGTGGTGTAGTGGTAGGAGCGCTCGCTTCATAAGCGAGAGGTTCGGAGTTCGACTCCCACCACGTCCCTGGAAGTACCGCGTTCAACAACGCAAACTACCTTGCTCGGCAAGGTTCTTGTTTCGGAGTTAAAGAGTTGAGAGAGGGTTGCACCACGAATAACAACTTAAAAAAACTAAAATAAAAAAACACAAAAAAAAATAAAAAAATGAGTAGCCTCCTCGACTGTAGTGGCCCCCCTCGGGCCATGGGGAGGTGAATAATATAAAAAAAAAAAAACAGCTGTGGTCAAGATTTTAAAATCAAATAGTATTTGCATGGTCATATTATGGTGTGAATATATATATATATATATATATATATATATATATATATATATATATATATATATATATATATATATATATATATATATATATATATATTAGTTCTAGAGTTTGTTGCATTTGGGAAGTACGGAAGGAAAAAAATGATTCTTACGCTAACATATACGTCACTTTTAATTACTTTTGACTTTCGTCCAACATTTGCGTGTTGTCAGAAAGTAAAAACCATTAATTTAATTACAAATTAATTGTTTTTTAAAAAAACCGCAAAAACGCAAATTTAATTGACCAGAATGTGTTTAAAAACATCATGAATATTTTTAACAATTTAAACAATGTTTTTATTTTTATTTTTTTTAATAAAATGTTTTTATTTTTATTTTTTTTAATAAAATGTTTTTTTTTTTTTTTTTTACTGTAAATCATGCGCGGAGTGTTGCTACATCGACTATCTTATAGCCTGATTCGCAACAAAGTGCTGCAACATCGACTGACAAATAGCCTGACTCGCAACTGAGTGCTGCTATATCGACTGACAAATAGCCTGACTCGCAATGGTGTGTTGCTACATCTACTATCTTATAGGCTGACTCACAAGGGAGTGCTGCTACATCAACTGTGGGTTTGGTTGGGGCAGGCAGTCTATCAATTATTAAAAAAAAAATTCCAGTCTTGCATTTTAATTTTTACTTTGTGTCAACAAAATACGGAAAAAACTTTCTGCCAACATATAAGAGTTCTATATATATATATATATTTATATATATATATATATATATATATATATATATATATATATATATATATATATATATATATATATATACATAATTTTTTTTTAATAAAAATGTCAGAATTAAAGTTTGAATTTCAAAAAAAAGATAAATTTTAAAAACGCTTTGCACCTATTTAAAAAATTTTTACTTAGCATAGATAAATTCATTCATTGCTACAAACAAGGGAGAAAAGAAAAATTGTGCTTATTTAACTTCTCATATTTTTATTTATTATTTAACTTCTTATATTTTTATTTAACTTCCTTTATATTGAAAGTAAAATAACCACTATTTTCCTGCGTTAGTTTTACGCAGGCATTTCTTTGGTTTACCTATAACAATTTTTTTTTGTGCAGACCATTAGGTTTATCTGAAACATTTGTTTTGTAGATCAAAAAAAAAAAAAAAAGAACTTTTCTTTTTGATCTGTCAAAAACGATAACCAAATTTGTCATTGAACATACTCTTGGGAAATCATTTTATAAGAAAATCAACAAAAACAGCAGAGTATAATGAGAGAGGGTGGACCTCCAGTTAACTTATAATAAATTAGATGGAAATAAGAAAATTGAACAAGATTTATTGAGGCACTTATTTAAAGTACAAATTCCTGTCTCTTTAGGTGATAAAACTAAATACACAAATATATATAGATAAAAAAGCTTGAAGTTGATAGAGTTCCATATATATATATATATATATATATATATATATATATATATATATATATATATATATATATATATATATATATATATATATATATATATATATATATATATATATATATATATATGTATATATATATATATATATATATATATATATATATATATATATATATATATATATATATATATATATATATATATATATATAGATAGATAGATAAAAAATCCAAATATATATATATAGATAAAAAAGCTTGAAGTTGATAGAGTTCCAGCCACATCGGAAATTAAACTTTTTCAACTATGCCAGTATTTATCAGGAGAAGCTTCAAAAGTATTTAAGATATTCACAAGCTGCAAAAACTCAACTAGAAAGAAATACATAGAGAAACGACAACAAATTGCTCTATATTTGGAGAGAGTAAAAAATTTCAGTCCAGAAAAACAAAACAACCTAAGTGATTTTGAAAAAACTTGCTGAAATGTTGTAACATTGTAGTCATTTAGAATTGGGAAAATAAATTAGCAGACCAGATACACTTAACTAAAAAAGAAATAACAGATAGATACACCAAACTAAAAAAGAATTATCCGATAGATACACCAAACTAAAAATGAATTATTAGATACACCAAACTAAAAAAGAACCAAAAAAAGTTCAAATTTTAAAATATTTAAAAATTAAAAAAGTGCTGGAGTAAAGTCATTACAAAAATAATTTAAAGTAGCAAAATTTTAAACAACAGCTCAAAATTGGTATGTAGTCTGGACAAACCAAGATATAGTTATAAAAATCTCTTAAAAGTTATTAAAGAACTTGCCAAGGGAAACAAAAAACAAAGGACTTGCTAAGAAAAAAAATAATAACAGTGTAATTTGGTATTATACCTCTTACTGTCATGACTTTAGAGAATGGTTAAATAATAACAGTGTAATTTGGTAATATACCTCTTACTGTCATGACTTTAGAGAATGGTTAAATAATAACAGTGTAATTTAGTATTATACCTCTTATTGTCATGACTTTAGAGAATGGTTAAATAATAACAGTGTAATTTAGTATAGTGTTATACCATAAACATGAATAAAAAATATAATTTTTTCTCTGTTTTGTTTGTCAAAACTACGATGATAATTTCACCTCTCATAATGTAAATTAACATTTATGGAATAAAATATGCTAAAGACAAATGTTACCTTATATAAAGGGTAACATTGACAGTTACATGGCAATAACAAAATCAATTATCTATTGATAATATTACATGACTAATTAAATTTGTATTCTTTTAATTAATTTTAGAAGCAATATCATTGGTAAACACATATATCAAAATTATTATGTCACATCAAGAGAAAATATATTTTTAATTGATGTGACATTTTTATATTTTCTAAATGTGTTAATATTGCACCACTACATTAGATAAAAGCAAGAAGAGACTTTTCAGCAATTAAAACATTGGGTGTATCTTAGGAAGCAGTGAAAGATTTACATTTTTACATGTTTACATTTAATCACTCTCTATCATCAGAAGCAATAACAAAACACAGTTTTCGAAAAATTGATCTTAAAACACACACACACAAACACACACACACACACACACACACACACACACACACACACACAAGCACACACATACATATATAGTGTATTGTACACATTTATTGAACACTGAAATGTTAAACCTTCAAGTGCCCCAGGTTATAATCAAAAGCATAAAGCTAAAGAAAATATTAATAGTATTGATTAAAAAACTGTTTGATACTATATTAAAACTTATTAAATATCATATTATTTTTAAAATTAAAACTTATTACTTTCACATTAAAATTTAATAATAACTTGTTAAAACTTTTTTATAACTTATTGAAATTTTTAGCTTACTTGGCGCCCATTGGAATTATTCCTTTAGATCCAACGCCAACAGGTATGTGATCAAACAGAGACTAAAAATAGTAAATAAAGTTAAAAAGATTTTGAAAAATCTCAGAATAATAAAAAAAAAACTTTTTTACTTTAACAAAAAACTGGAACAATTAATTAAAACCATACTCTTAACAGCACACTACTAAACACCTGAATACTTCTATGAAATATCTGCAACACTTTTAAACTTTTGGGTTATTCCATATGAAATCACCTTGTGTTTCAAAATTGCTAAGGATACCACCTCAAATTTGTTTCAAATTTTGACTACCCACAGTTTTTATAAAAAAATCACAATCCTGAAATTTTTAGCTTGATTGACCAAACTTTTTAAAAGTTATAATTGAATCAATATGACTAAAATTGGAAAAATTTGAGTTTCTGGAGCTTACAGTAGATTTTTTTTTATTTTTAACAGATCATAACTTTTTAGATAAAAAAGATGATCACCTGAAATTTTGTGCAGTAATAGTTTTTCAACCAAATAATCTTATATTTTTGACTGATTTAAAACAATTGAGTTCTCATACCTCAAAGTTGCTAAATAACGCACTTGACCTTCCTACCTAATACCTACCTAAATACCAACAGAGAAGCTATGCCAATTTTTTGTTACTTTAGTGTACTTAGGTAACCACCTATAGTAAAAATCAAAATAATGCATTAAAAGTTAATTTAACACATACAGCAGCTTGTTAAAAATCACTTTATTAAAAAAATATGACAAATTACATTCACTTTGCTGGCATAGAAAGAAGCGTAAACAGTTGAAACAAACTATGAAACTTTTTAATGTGGAAGTTCTATATATACACCAAAAAAAAATCAAAGGTCTATACTCTATCTTATGACATGATTGTAGCTCTATGACTTGGGTGTATATTTTTAATTTTTGCCTGAATGAATATAATTGGTTTTTCCTAAAACAATATTATCAGTGTCTTAACTCAATTTATTTGATATGATTTTGGAATATATTATTGTTTATTTTATGCATATAATATAATTATAATGATATAATTTACACATGGTTATAACTTGAGTGTAAAATACTTCAATTGCTTCAAGAGTTTGTAGTAGAATTTAAATCTGCGCAGTACGAACCAAAATACTATAATTAAAACAAAAATAAAATAATTAAGTAAAGTAAATTATTAATAAGAACCAAAAACTCAAAAAGTTTGTGTATGTATAAATAGTTATAAAGAAATGTGAACTGGTTGCACTTTAGACAGTTTTAAACACATTTGCATTTGAGATTTCATTTTACTCATTTTAATACTGGAAAGTGTAAAAAAATATTTTTTAGATTGTTAGAGATGTTTAACCCTCATTTTTATTCTTTATAGATTAGTAAAAAATGTCAGAGAATAAGAAGAATAATAAGACGAATAAGGAAAGAATAAGACTAAAAGATACTGATATTGAAGTTTTAATTCAAAGGATAGGATACATTTTCTAACCAAATAAGAGGATATGTTTTCATCATGAAAAAGCCTATATTTCTAGATATGAAGCACTTCAAAAATACTGTTGTGATCCATTTTAAGTCCACATAAAAAAAATTATCAAGGGATTGTGTAAAGTCAACATATCAATAGCAAATCAACTTAAGATCAAACCTGGTCAAAAAATTTGTACTAACTGTATAAATGAATTCAAATGAAAAATTCACTTGAAAAAATTACAGAAGTTAAGATAAAGCTGCTGAAGAACATTAAAAGTTGTTCAAACTTGAGAAGACAGTTCTTAATAAGAGTGTCTTTATTGGAAATATCTCCACTCAAAAATGTAAGTTAATACAACAAACTAGGATATGGAAAGCAAAAAGTTAAAAAATGGCAACAAGTATGACAAACCTAGAAGCATCAGCATTGGTTATAGTCTCAAAAGATATAGAATTGGAAAAAGAGCAAAAATGCATAAACTGTAATGATTTAGACTGTTAGATGCAATAAAAAAATAAAAAAAGTGAAAATAAGTTTGAAGGAAGAAAAAGTTCAACTATTATAACTAACTGATAGTTGAAAGCCCAAAAGTTTGAAAAATGAAATAGGTATACTTGCTAATCTTGAGGCTTAAAAAGGACAACCTTTGGAAGATATTGTTAAACAGAAAGTCATTGAAATTTATGAATCTGAAGAGTTCACAAAAAAATGTTCAGGAAAAAAGACTTTGTTTTTGGGCAAATAAATAATGTAAAAATTCATAAACAAAAAAGTTTAATACTAGTTCATTTAAAGGAGCTTTATCTTGAGTTTAAGAAGTTATACCCTAAACACAAAGTTGGATTAGCAAGTTCTGTGAACTAAGGCCAAAGTTTTTCTGACTTGGCCAGAGCTTTTAAATAGTTTGATAACTTTCACGCATCTTAAAAATGGTGCTTGAAAACAAAAGTACACTAAATGAAAATGAAAACAAAAACCATAAACTGAAAAAAGAAAATAAACGATAACCTAAGAGAAAATAAACAAAAGTAAAAAAGTAAGCTATATAACCTAATTTTTATCTTTAAAATTTAAAAGCATTTCGCTTAATAGACTTGCAAAAAAATTAAAGTTTCTAAGTTAATTATTCCAAAGTGATTTATAAACAAAAATTTGAATAATTTTGTTGCAGTAAGTTAATAAGCTGGTGTGGGGTTTATAGAACACCATTTTATGTAAAAATTCAATGCCATTTGATATAAAACCCTTACTAAAATTTAAGATTTATCACTTTTTTTTTTTTTACTGTTTTTGTTTTTATTTTTAGGATGCAGATTATTTCCATCAACGAAATTTGATACAAGTGAGGGAACAAAACAGACTATATGTCCAAAAAATTAAACAAAATATCTACAACATGCAATCTATTTGATAATTATATACGTCAATGTAAAAAAAAATTGTTTTACAAAAATGTACGATTTTCCTAAATATGGCAAGGGATCAAATCATTTTTTATCTATTTTTACAATATATTTATATATTTATAAACAAGTTTATATTGTAAATTAATATAAAACTATTAATAGCAATAAAGAAATCCCAAAATATACAGCTACACTCTCTACCATCAGTAGGGTAATCTTTTTTTTTTGCTAAAACCTTATACTTGTTCATCAAAATCCAAAGATTTATTATCTGATGATATTAATAATAATAATAATAATTATTCAAAACTAATTTGTCTAAAAATTTAGCAAAAATAAACTTATTTTAGCCTAAAAAACGATAAGAGATTAGCACATTTTTGTACCCGGTTGAAAGAAAATATTTTTATGGAAAATCTCTAGTGATACTGTCTATGATACCCATTTGCTAAATAATATTACCTTGTCAAAATAAGATCTGTCAAATTTTCAACCGGGTAAATACATTGCATGCGTTTATGATGACGAACGGTAATAGAGCTTGTGCTTGAGATTAGTAATGAAAATCAAGATGTTAATGCAAAATTCATGCATAGAAACAAATTAAATTTGAAATGGACTAATGATGCACAATCAAGTCAGTGTTGGGTTCCATTTGGCAAAGTAATATGTCAAATAAGTGCTCTATCCATTAAGGGTAGAAGTGCTTGTGACTACAATCTTGCTAATAATGATTATGACAGTATTATGAGTAACGTAAATCAGAGATCTATATATAGAACCTCCTAAGTGAAAAGTTTCATAATTTATTTCAACTGTTTACGCTATTTTCTACGCAAGCAAAATAATTAATCATATTTTATAAAAAAAGTATTTAAACAGGCTACTGCAAGTGTTAACCTAACTTTGAACACATAATTTTAAATTTTACCACAAGTGGTTACTCTAAGTACACAAAAGTAAAAAAATTTGGTACTATATGTCTATAGGTATTGAACTGCAGCACATTAAAGTTTCTAAAAAAATTTCTATACAATAACTCACAAATTTTTTAAAGCCAGTAAAAAGCACCTTCAAAAATGAATTATTTGGGTTAAAAAACTATTACTATAAAAAATTTCAGGCAATAATTATTTATTTTTTTAAAGTTAATTTACCTCCCCAAGGCTGAGCAGGCCACTACAGTCAAGAAGGCTACTTTAATTGTGGCTACAACCTACGCTCAATTCTATAACTCCAAAACACGAACCTTGAAAAACAAGGCTGCTGCATGGAGAAACAAGTTAAGCCGTACTACCAGGGATATGGTGGGGATGGAACTCAAAATTTCTTGGCTTATGAAGCAAACAATCTACCACTAAACCACTACTGCATTACATAAACCGTATAAAAATATTTACAACAAATATCAACTAAAAAGCCACTTAAATTACAAACCACTTGACATAAAAGAATATTCTATCATTTTACATAATATTCTATTATTTTACATAATAATCACATTAACACAATGTAAAAGCAATACTTTTACAAGTTTTAATTCACAGTTAAAACTTGATATCAGCTTATTCACTTAGATAGCTTTCTTGCAATAAAATATAAAACATTCATTCAAGACTAATTTTTTTTTAAACAACAATACAACTCTGATAAAGACTAAGCTTAATTTTTGTGACTTGTAATTATATATGAGACTTAGCAAGGGTTAAAGATAATTTAACCCTTGCTGGGCAACATAGTTAAAAAAATGATTTGATACGGTAATGATGATGCCCTTTTTATGGATATAAACTATTTTACCTGAACAATTTGTTCTTTGAAAGGCTCAACATCTTTAACATTAAGATTTGTTCTTATTAAACGTACACCACAGTTAATATCAAAACCAACACCTCCCGGTGAAACTATTGATAATGGGTCATTAACATCAAATGCTGCCATGTTACCTTTATACAAACTATTTTATTAGTATCAAATATAAATTATTAATTATTAATAAAACAATTAAAGTTATGCAAATTATATTTAAAAAAAATACCAATAGCAAAACCATAGCCAGAGTGAATATCAGGTAAGCCAACAGATCTCTACAGTAAGATGCAAGTAAATTTTAATTGCTTTATACCAATATTCCAACATTTAAAAATTAGAAATCATTAAAAATGATTTACGTTATGTATGCTTATCATGTGTATACATGCATTTATATCTTTTAACATACATGCACATTACATATTACATAATACATTAAAAGAACTAAAACTTGACACTTTAAGGAGAGATGCAAAAAAAAAAAAAAAAATCAAATATGCACTATCAAGAATATGCAATCTGGCTGAATATGTTTACATCAGAAGAAAATATAATACCTTAAATTAAATATGTAAATAAAAGACAAGGAAGCAAAAGCCATATACCATAAGCAAAGTTACATAATGAAGTAACAGTGCTTTTAAACTAAGCTCTTATTATGTTGATATGTATAGTACATATAATTAACTCAAGCAGTGAGTAGAATATTTATATACTAATAAAAAATACATTTGCGCAAATTGCAGTCAATTTTAATTTTGTTCAACTTTTATTGAAAATAAATAAAAAGAAAATGTATTAAAAAAAACACACAAATAAAATCTTGTGAAAATACATGAAGCTTTTAAAAAATAATATTTATACACCTAGTATACATTTTAAATTCTTTAATTACTATGTAGGTAAAATGAACATTTCTTAATAAATAAATTACATGAACAATTCCAGGGAGTGCAGCAACATTTGCAATCTGTTTCATCCCAGGAAGAAATCCACCAACACCTAGAAATTTAAACTTTCTTCATTACTACTTTATTGTGGACATTTCTATGATAAAAATTTAAAATTAATTCATAATTTTTTTTTTCTTTTATAATTTTATACCTCCAAAATTAGCAAACTGTCTTAACTCATCAAACATAAGTTTTTCAAGATGTTGATTAATATAAAATATCCCTTCAACCTATTATAAAATGATCTAATGTAATACACATATCAATAAGCAACATTATCATAATTTATTTTTAAGAATACATTTTTATTAATATAAAATAAATTGTAATATATATTACAGGTAATTTACAAATGTTAACAAAATTATACACACACACACACACACACACACACACACACACACACACACACACACACACACACACACACACACACACACACACACACACACACACACACACACACACACACACACACACACACACATAAACTATATAGATAAAAAATATCTTACATTCATATTAGGTACAAAACCTTTTTTTATTTTGTATGAGTTAGGTGTGATTTTTTCTATGTATTCCAATTCTTCATTATAAGTTCTACCCATTGTAAATCTTTTATTTTTCTTGTTCTCTGTGATTATATATTATTACTATTTATATTTTAATATCTATAAGTAATTACTAAATTACAATTGGATTTATATTAACTATCAGGTTTTTGATACATTTTATCGGAACATTTTTTTAAACATCTCCATCACAACGGTTCGTCACTTTTTAAAGAAATTAATATTTAATTATAAAATTAAAAAAAACATTAGTTTAAAACGCATTTGCGACAGCATTAGTCATTCTGAGATAAATTAATCAAGTGTACCCTGAACCAATTTAATGAGTTACACTAAAGACGGTTTGTTTGAACCGTGTTTCCTAAAAAAATTTTAACTTTAAAGGATTATAACTAGAAATAATTTTAATGGATTTTATAAAACTAAAAATAGCCTTCATCTTGATATTATTATTGTAAAATTAAAAATTTTTTTTACAATAATTATTTATTTTCTTCCTTAAAATAATAAGTTTAATAATTACAATTAACGATTCGTTAAATTAATTAGAAACAATCTAAATCGGAATTATATGAACGCTTTTTTGCATATTTAATATATTGTGCAATATAAATTTAAGTATAATTTAGAACATAAATTTAAGCGTAATATATAATAAATAATGCGTAATATATAATAAATAAAGCGTAATATATAATAAATAATTAAAATGTTCTTTAATATAATCAGTGCGGCGGCAAGTGGGATTGAACCCCCCCCCCCTCTCCTCCTCAATAAAAAACAGCAACAACAAAAAACAGTGTTCAGGGACCCAAAATCTTAAAAGGTTTTACAATAGTAATAGTATAAAACTTAGTCTCTTTTTTAATTTTTATTCTTTTTATTTTTTATCCTGAATGCTGATCAAACAGCAAGTCATATGGTTCAGTATTTTACCCGGCTTATTTGCTACTAGAAGTGGAGTACGTCTAGGAGGTGTTCTGTCTACGCTACTATTTAACATATATATTAACAAACAAAATGTTTCACTTAATATGACTACTTAAAACCCCACTTCTAGTTTTCTGGCACTTCATTTTATTGTCGAAAACTAAAGGTAACACGTATAACAGTTCAATACTTGCAAGCAATGGTAGGGTTGCCAGATGTCCGGCTTTTACAAAGCAGAACACAATAAAAAAATTTAGTTTTACGGTTTTGGCGCTGTACTCTTCTCCGTAAAAGCCGGACGTCTGGCAACCCTAAACAAAGGTGTTATAATACGGAAAGCAAGCCATGCAATTAGTAAGGGCCTCACATTTTACGGAGACTCCGATAAGTGATCATTTCAACAATCAATAGATACTTTATTTCTGATACAATCGTTTATAAATTTTTAGATAAAACGTGCACCAAAAAAAAATTATGCTTTAAAATAATTTTATATCTGTGCAATAAAGTTTAGTAAAAGTTTTTACTTGTTTGATAAACAGAAAAGTTGATATACGACAATTGCTTTCACATTTTAACAACTATAAATTTTAATATCACAGTGAAATGTCATTTACGCTGTTGGTGTAGTTTTGATTCCAAGCAATGTAAATTTAGCAAACAAAATGTTTTACCTGATAGGACTACTTATAGGTAGCTGGGTTTTTTTCCCAAGGCTTTTATTTACTCCTCGTCTTTGTCTCTTAATCTGTCTGTTAGCATCAAATCTTGCAATCAGTTTTTGAGTCACTTCCTGATGATTGATTTTCTTCGAATTTTGCATACATACTCTTGCTTAATGACAATACATTATTCAATAATTAATTTTGCAATTAGTCAAATAATTTTGTTAATTTTAATTAAGTTTATTTTTTAAATGGAAAGAGAATAAATTATTTTTATATGCGATTAGCATATTCAGGAAAAATAAATTTAACCGCAATGGTCTAATAAAATAAGATTGTAATATCAGAAAAAATTGATATCAAAATTTGTGTTTTAATAACGTATAAAAGAATTGGGTTTTAAAAATTCGTTTTTAATTTTACTTGTTTTAGTTCTAATCATGATACAATTTTTTGAAAGAAACTCATTAATAATGAATTTTTTGAAAATATAACTCATTAATAATGAATTTTTTGAAAATATAAACTCTTAATTACAATCCGGTGTTTTACATTATATATCATGGCTCTCTCATACACAACACAATATAAATACTTGTTAATAAACGATATGTTTAAGGCTCATTTACTTTATACGGTTATTCGTAAGCAACAATACTCCTTGTTATTGTTGCACAGTGAGAAACTCGTGAAAGATTCCTTTTTAAATACTGACCAATTCTTACAGAATTACATCAAGATTTATATTATAACACGTTTTTGTTTATAATTAAGTTTACTGTTATTTATTACTATTATTCAAAGTATCTTTATAATTCTAGCCCAGGATTAAACTAAAGACCAGGATTAAATTAAATGTTACCAGAACATTGCTGCGCCAGCACTAGCTTACGGATACCGGTCCTTTGAAAAACTAATGCGCAACCCAGCGCTGGCACAGCACTGGTATGTCAGACTAGGTACGGCACGAAAGCCATCCCTTTTTGTTTGCCATTGGGCCATTTACTGGGACAGTTACTGTCTGCTTGCTGGGAAGCCTGTCTTAATTGCTATGGCAAAAGTATGTTAATTTGTATTACAATAGTGTAAGTTAAAAGAAAAGTGTTGAAATAATATAAGTACTGTATAAAATAAAATAAAAAACTCAAACAATCGCCGAGGATCATTTGGCTTTGTCATCAAGAATCGCTAAAAAAAAGTCGTATATAAAAACGGAAAAAAGTAAATAATAAACAGCCAATGACAAAGCAACATTTAACAACATTCAAATGATGGTAATGTTTACCTAAGCTATACTAGCACAATTAATTTGACTATGTATAAAAAATGATATAGTTGTCAACTATATCATTTTAAAAAAATTTCTTTAACTTAACTATTAGTTGAGTTAAAGAAATTTTTTTTAAATGCTTTGCGGTTTGTCTAAAATGATTAATTGGGGTAGTGTGAACAAAAGTATACTAGAACCTCTTCATCGTAAACAGAAACACATTGCACGTCTTATAAACTTTAAAGTCCGTTTTACTCATGCCAGGCCTCTCTTACTTGAAATGAATGTTTTAATTATATATCAGCTAAACGTTTATAATATTTTATGTTTTATGTATAAATGTAAAACAAACGATTCCCCTTCTTCCTTTCATAACCTATACTCAATAAAAGAAAAAAACAAGTACAATCTACGAAATGATAATTCTATTCGACTACAATTTTCGCATACAAATTTTGGTAAATCTTGTGTTTCTTTCCGAGGAGCCTTTCTTTGGAATAAAATAGTTTTGAAACATTTTGACTTTTCTCATGAATGGGCTTATACCTCTTATAAAAGGAAACTTAAGAAAATCATTTTGTCTATTGATATATACTTTTATACTTTTAATAGGAAATTTATTTGAAAATTTCTATTTTTTATTTAAATTATGTTTTTCTTCTAATATTGTTAAACACAGTTTTTTTTTATTTATTTTAAAATATGTAACACGTAAATTTGTAACGAGTTTGCAGCGGTTCTCGACGACAAGACCTTAAGGTCTTCAACGAGTCTCCACTTTTTTTTATTATTATTATTTATAGTAAAAATCCTCACTTGTAATTGTTTATATTATTATATCTTAACTTGTAATTTTATAAATATTGAAGAAATGTAAAATTTAAAAAAAAAAAAAAAAAAAAATTAATTAGACTCTTTTTATTTAAATTATATAAAGAAGACGTATATTACTTAGAAGTATGTGTATTTTTATTTAAATTATCTATATAAAGAAGACGTATATTACTTAGAAGTATGTGTATTTTTATTTAAATTATCTATATAAAGAAGACGTATATTACTTAGAAGTATGTGTATTTTTATTTAAATTATCTATATAAAGAACACGTATATTACTTAGAAGTATGTGTATTTTTATTTAAATTATCTATATAAAGAACACGTATATTACTTAGAAGTATGTGTATTTTTATTTAAATTATCTATATAAAGAAGACGTATATTACTTAGAAGTATGTGTATTTTTATTGAAATTATCTATATAAAGAAGACGTATTTTACTTAGAAGTATGTGTATTTTTATTTAAATTATCTATATAAAGAAGACGTATATTACTTAGAAGTATGTGTATTTTTATTTAAATTATCTATATAAAGAAGACGTATATTACTTAGAAGTATGTGTATTTTTATTTAAATTATCTATATAAAGAAGACGTATATTACTTAGAAGTATGTGTATTTTGCAGCAATCAGAAGCTTAACTAAAGTATTTTTAATACTGTTTGTTTAACTGAAACATGGATAACCACGAACGATTTGAAAAATAGTTCAAATTTTAAAATTCTTTTCTTGAAATATATCTTAACTTTGGATAAATATATCAGGAGAGCCAAATAAATAAACATGGTGGAATTTTTATCTACGTAAAGAAGAATATAGGGCATTACATAAGAATGCTTCTCTCAATGACAAAAAAATTTTAACTGCTGAAATTGTTAACAATCAAAAAAAAAATATTCTATAAAGCAGTTATTATTGACCACCTAGTGGCGTGAGCGAGAAATTGAGCAGTTTTTTTGAACAAAAAAACTTCAAAAAAGGAACAAAAGTAAAAAGAAAAAGTTTTAGGAGATTTTAACATAATTTTATAATTTATACAGCTAATCCTATCGAAAATATCATTACAATTGCTATCCTTATAATGATATACAAAAAAGTATTTTGAAAACTGATATTTCTGACCATTATTCTTAACACTTAACTGCAAGTCCTCAACAAAGATTAAATTAAGCCACATTTAGACAACTTTCTTTTAACTAGACCAATGTTAACCAATTTAAAGAACAATTATCACTACTTCATTGGAAACTTGTAAATTTGTAAATTTTAATGACAACACTTACTCTATTTACAACAATTTTTCAGCGCATTGTATTTTATCTCGATGCCAATTTACCATTTATTGAAAAAACAATCAATCCAAGTAACTCATGTAAACCTATGACCAAAGAATTTCATCAAAGCTTAAGCAGAAATGTCCTGAATTGGTCATTGGTCATAAACTGGCAACAAAATTTCCAAACAAACAAGCTGTTTTAGTGATTTTCTAGTAACAACTAATGATTCCATTAATTTTAATGAGTTACCTTTGGAATTATCTTTTGAAGAGTTTGAAAATGCCCTCAAATCTTTAAAAGGAAAATAAAGCAACTGGTGCCGATGGCATAAATATTAATATAGTTATAGACTATTTTGAACAACTAAAAGATATTCTCTTTAAAGTTTTTAAAACATTAATATATTAAGGAACTTTTTCTGATCAGTTGAAAAGCGCAAAATTACACCGCTTTTTAAAGAAAGTGGCTATTAGCAACTATAGACCTATTACTGTTTTATCAACATTTTCAAAAATTGTGGAAAACATATTGTAAAATAGAGTGTTTAACAAGATTAGGCACAGGAAATTAATCGGGAAAGTACAGAGTTGATAATGATACTTCTGGGAGATAAACGACCTCATGATTTACACTGGTTACAGCCTGGAGCATTTAGTCAGATAGCAATTATCTTATACAGCGCAAAGACAAAAAATTTTTATCCAAGGGGCATAACGAAGAAAACTACAGTAAGAGTTTTAGTTAGCTTTTAGGTAATTGTAAAAGGTGCAGTGATATGGGGATTCTGATGGTAAAGAAGAATGAGGTAATAGTTTTAGAGAGATTAAATCGTGGTCAGAAGCACCTAAGGGTGAATGTGGAAAAACTGAGCACTGACTAGGATCGAAAAAAGACACAAGTCAAGTAGAGAAGCTAAATGATTCGGATTGTCAGGAAAGCGAGTTGGAACATTTAACATCTACAGAGTTACTGACACTTGAACCAAACCATTCAGTGTAATGAGCATTAAAGTCGCCAACAGGCTGGATAAAAAGAAAGATCTTGGTCAATTTGATAATAAGAAAGAAAAAAAAACATCAAAAAGAGTGCAGTCTTGAGATGAAAGAGAGTAATATAGAACAAAGAGAAAAGCAATAAAGTAAAGTGATGCTAAACAAAAGCCCATAAAAAAATTGTCTGAGGATTCAAATTTACTTTCCCAAAAGTGGGTGAATTCTTACGAATGTAAATGCCCAGGCCAAGCATGTGACTATTGGAGTTTTTATAAATTAAAGGAAGATAACCACTAACACTAAGATCACAAAATGAGACAACTGAACTTAAATTTGCCTCACAAAGAGCAAGTTGGTCGAGTTAATTTTGCAAGAGATAAGACTCAACAGAAGAAAAGTTACTTCAAAGACCACGAATATTAGTGAATAATAAATTTTGAGAACTTTGTGATGACGATAGTTTTTTGTGTTTTATAGTTTTTGGTACTTTAGTCATTTTTAAAATTGTTAAAAAACTTGACTCAAAACATAGATAGTATTCAGTACACTGTTTAATAGTCCAAGCAATTGCCTCATTACTATTAATAAACCCTAAGCCGTAACAAAGGGCTCTAAGCGTGGCCTCAACAACGCACACCGAAAGTACGAACATGAACACCACCCATGCGCAACATGGCACTCTTAGTACTCTGATATTTTAGAACTGTTGATGGAATCGGTCTTTATGAGAGCTACCACAGAGTTTGGGAAACCTGACAACCAGCCGGCTTCAGAACTATAAAACTGAGTTTTAGAGCTGTACCCTCATTAGGATATAATAGAATGAGTTGCCTAGTCATAAAAACAGAGACACAAGCAAAACCCATGCAATTAATCAAGAAGATCCAACATTCAACATCCTAAACTGGAAACAATGTATTATAAATACATCTACGCTAGCCTTATAGATGAAGAAGGGGATCGAAGTTGGTCAACAGATAGAATCTGTTTACCCCTTGAATTCTTTCTTTTGATTCTTTTGAAAATTCCCAATACAAAATTTTTTTAAAATTTCCTAGTACACACTATTTTTATTAAACTTTTAAAGACATTTGATACAGGATTGATAAAGGATTTATTAGATGTATCCTGTGGTATTCAGCAAGACTCTGTATTAGAATTACTTCATTTCTTGATTTATATTAATGACTTAAATAAAGCCTTAAATCTACTTAGTATTATGTTTGCATACGACACTAACCTATGCAATGAATGACGAGCTTCAAAACATATCTACCTGGTTCAAATGTAACAAACTAACTAAGTAATATTTACTAACTATAAACAATATATAAACAATATATAAACAATATAAACTAACTATATAAATATTAATAAAACAAGGTAAATTATTTTCCATTCGCTTAAAAAAAAGCGTAATCTACCCATAAATCTCCCTCAAATTTCTATCGACCAAATTGAGATTAAAAGAGACTCGTTACAAAATTTTTAGGAATTTTCCTGAATAAACACATTACATGGAAACATCACATTGATTACAATTGTACCAAAATTCCTAAAAATATTGGTTAATTAATAATATTGGTTAATTAAATTATTGGTTACTTAATTTTGTATAAAACTAGAGTTTATTTTAAAAAAAAGAGCTTGTCCAAACTTTATTACTCGTTTATCCATAGCTATTTAATTTATGCAAATATTGCCTGGGGAAGTACTGATAAAATAGATTGAAACGTCTTTGTAATAGTCAGAAACACGCAAATTGTATTATTAATTTTGCCGATCGTCTTACTCGTTCAAAGCCTTTATTCAACGAAATGAGATTACTTAATATATATAAATTTAATGTATTCAATATCATATGTTTTGTATATATGTGGAAAATAATATTTTATTTGAGGCATTTGTTTTTGGACAAAATAATACCAATTTTGCAAAACAAAATACATCAGAAAAAAAAGTCTTCTATGTAATTTATTTAAAACTTACATAGAGAACTTTTTTTTCTGTTTTAAACTTTTTTTTTTTTAAGTTTCAGCTTACTTGACTTGAACATACTCAAATTTAAAGTTTGTTATCGCAAAGTTTGAAGTTTGCTCTAATAGTTATCTCAAATAAAGCTGTTATTATCTCTAATTTTTTACGCAAAGTTAAATGCTTACTGCGTTGGTATATTAGAGCTGTTCTCAAAAAATGAGTTCTTTTATTTTATTTTTGTTTCATATACTGAAATTATATTGAAAAAGTCTTTACAAAAAAAAAAAGTACGTAATATGTTGTGTTATCAGTAACCAGTTAAATCCATTAATTAAAAAAGTTAAAATGATCAATTATAGCTCCTTATAGAATAAACCCATGATGAGCTTTAGTAGGAGTAACAGAGGGTGGGCTTTGAAGGAAGTTTATGCCCTCTTATTAAGAAATTTTGTATTTAACGAGTGTTCAATAAAAATTCGTGAAAGTTATGAATTGCTACTGCTTGCCAAACGTTTATGCTACAAATTAAACGGAAATGTATTTATGTATTTAATTAATGTACAGTATTTATTTTATTATTAAATTTCTGTCATCAATTATTTATGATTTTTCCAATTTGAGGACGAGTTGTTTTGGCAAGGAATTTTTAAGGCAGTTACTTGTCTTAATACAAAGCTGTTTCAGATTTTTTTTTCAGTTCTTGATACAAACCATTTTTTTTAGAATACTCTAAAAGCTCTGAATTAGACAATATTGTGAGATATTCGACGGGTTATCCACTTTGACAACATGAATTATGGAATTCTTTTCAGAGAATGGCGTCACTATTATGGCATAATGCGATGAAGCCAGGTCAACATTATGGCATTTTTTTATAAATTGTACTACTCATTTCATGACATAATACTCTAAGTAATGATTTTGGTTAATCGAGTATCAGGGGTCGCCTATAAATTACGTCACGCTCAAGGGGACTGGGGTTTTTTATTGATTTTGTAACGACTCGTACGGGACTTGTTACTAAAGAGTTACAATGTGGTGACGAGGGATGGAAGGGTTAAAAACGGTTAAAAATTGCGACACGTTTTTTATGGTAATATATACTATCCCTTATATTTGTAAAAAAAAAAAAAATTATGTTTGCTTTTATATAACTTTCTAACTTGTTAATTAACCTATAACTGATTAATAACTATTACGTACAATAAAAGTACTAAACAATTTAAAATTTGAGCTTTCTAAGTTTATTTTAATTCACAGTTATCTTAAAGTGAAAAACATTTAACATTACTGCAATTGTTTGTTTATTTTAAAGTCAAAATATCATTAAAATTATTTTAAAACAGTAGTTTACTTTCATACTAGTTTATAAAAACTATTTTTCTGCGTGCAAATTACATTGAAGCAAAAATATTTATCGATAATTAAAAAGTGTTGATTTATTCAGGCATTTCTGATGCTCTTTGAGATTATAAAGTAGCGATAAACTAGACATTAGGCGCATACACAACACTTATTTTGATTTCCGGCTAAAATAAACTGAATTGGAATTTTATATAAAGCGCGAAGTATAATGTTTAAGGGGAGTGCTAATTTATTTGTGCTCCCCTTAAACGTACTCTAAGGAGCGTGGGAGGGGAAGCAGTTCCACCCTTCCGACTCACCCTATTTTTAGTCCGCCACTAAGAGGTTTACATTTGTTTGGCGTCAGTTTCAATTAATTGTCGCCTCATACAATAACTATTTGTAAATGCAACGGGCACTAAACGGCTCAACTAACTTTTTTTTGTAAATAATTTTTACAATTGATATATTAACAATTTGTCCTTAGTATATCATTATACAATTGATATATTACCAAGTTGTCCTTAGTATATCATTGCTTTTTTAATACAACTATTTATACAAGCCAATCAAAGTATAGTCTTGGAATTACAAATATATTTTGACAAATAAAAATTTAAAAATAAATTTAGGCAGTTTTTTTTTTGTGTGAAAAGATCGCTTATAAGTTGTCACTATTGAATAAGCGATTTTTGTTGTTCTAAATCAAAATATTTAAAATACGTTTGTTTTCGAGGTTTTTTTTTATTAAGCCAACTTTGCAGATTTTTTTATGGTATTAAAATTTCAAAAATTTCACTAAAGAAATTTTTCGCATTGGCCAATTAAATTGCTTATTCTGCAAAATTCTATCCAATAAATTTATTCTTTGAAGCGATTTCCTCGCTTTTATTATGATTTGTTTTCAAAGTCAGTATTTGCAAGCATACGAAAATATCGTTTTTAATCAATTTTATTACAAATAATTTTTTCTTGCTAAAAGCCAACTTTACGCATCAGTCTATTGTCACATTTAAATTTAGAAATCTTTTACAAGAAGTCATAAAAGGTGTGGTGTAACAAGAAGTACATTTTGAATGTGACACTATATTAGAACTATCCTAGTCTTACGATTTTTAGTAAAGGCGTTGGTATTATTGTAATATCTTGTACTTTTAATATATTGATGGTATATTTTATGTTTAATGTAAATCTTTTTAATATATACTTCTGCTATTAGAGGAATTCCTATTGCAGGTTTGTTAGAGTAATTTACCATGTAATACAAACTAAACTAGTTACTTAATTAGCTAATTGCGTTTTTATGCATGAGATAAAGTATAGATAAAGGTTCAAGTTTTAAATACATTACTTATATAAAAACATACATACGTTTTCTTAGTATCCTAAAGTATACTAAGAAAATGAAATATTTAATTATTTTTTATATTTAAAGAAAATTGTATATAGGTAAAGATGTATAGTGTTGTAAAGATGTCTAGTGTTTTAAGTAATATTCAGTTATTTTAAATGCAAGCGAAAGGTTTAGATTTCTAATGAAAGTACGAATAATTTTTCTTTATTTGCTAAAGTTTAAAAAAAATACACATTTTTTCTTTCTGAATTTACTTTTAAAATATTTAAAATGTAGCTTTTGGTTTAATGAATAATATGTCTATATAGTATGTGTATATGTACTGTGCATTTTTGTTATAAAAAAAAGGGCAAAAGCATATATAAAATTATCTTACAGTTGTTTAATATTTAAATGTATCTTAAATATCTTAAACATTTGAATTATAAAAGATGATGTGTGTTTTTTTTTTAATTTAATTAAGGCCTTAATCTACACCTCAATGATAATAAATTTATTAATTGATATACAGTGTGCTTTCTTCATTAACATTATTCTATTTAACTCAATGTGTAATTTATATTTTTTTCTCTACTCATGCTACCTATATATTCTTCTGCTTGTCTTACACTGACTCAAATTATTATCTTATTAAATGATAACTATATGATAAATGATAAACCATGATAACTGTCTAAGTCAACCAGTCAGGTCTCTTGTTCAATCATACAATTTACAATTTTTCAAGTCTTCTGTTAGTTGCCCATACCGTTTTAGTGGTATAGGTGCCATAACCAGTCTGCCCAAACTAAAAATTCCATAAATCATAAAAACAAAAATTTATAAAGTCCAACATTAAAAAAATTAAAGCAAATAAAATGAAAGAAAACTTGTCACTGTTGTTAGCTTTGTCATTGTTGTTAATTAATTTTACGAAGTAGTGTTATACATCTTAGATGAAGAAGTGCAATAAAGAGCTTTCATTCTTATTTTACATCAGATCATCAGAAGGTCTATGAATGCCCTATAATTATAAGATTTTGTCTATCAAAAATGTATTTGAGAAAATTGTCATAAGTGGTAGCACCCAAAATATGGTTAAATACAGCCCTGATATATATTTATGTAGTAGTAGTAGTAGTAGTAGTAGTAGTAGTAGTAGTAGTAGTAGTAGTAGTAGTAGTAGTAGTAGTAGTAGTAGTAGTTGATGTTGTTGTTGTTGTTGTTGTTAACTCTTGTCAAGCTCTGATTATTATAAAGCCATAGTTATTTATTTTTATCATGAGTGTCATAAATTTTCTTTTGATTATTTTATTTTTATATTTTATTTTATTTGCTTGTTTTATTATATTATTGTAAAATTATCTTGATATTTTTAAATTACTAATCAGATCTTTAGGTTTATAGTAGTAAATGGCTGCAATTAGAAAAAAGCTTGTTATTGTTGGTGATGGTGCTTGTGGTAAAACTTGTTTATTAATTGTTTTTTCTAAAGATCAGTTTCCTGAAGTCTATGTTCCAACTGTTTTTGAAAACTATGTTGCTGATATTGAAGTTGACGGAAAACAAGTTGAGTTAGCTTTATGGGATACAGCAGGGCAGGAAGATTATGACCGATTACGCCCACTTTCTTATCCAGACACAGATGTAATATTGATGTGCTTTTCAATAGATTCACCGGACAGTTTAGAAAATATCCCTGAAAAATGGACTCCTGAAGTTAAGCATTTTTGTCCTAATGTACCTATTATATTAGTTGGAAATAAGAAGGATCTTCGTAATGATGAAAACACCAAATGGGAATTACAGAAAATGAAACAAGAACCTGTAAAAATTGAACAGGGAAAAGAAATGGCTGATAAAATTAATGCTTTCTCTTATATAGAATGCTCTGCAAAATCAAAAGATGGTGTACGAGAGGTATTTGAAACTGCGACTAGAGCTGCTTTGCAGGTAAAGAAGAAAAAGAAACCAAAATGTTGTTTATTGTAATATTCTTTTTCTGGCTAAATTTAAATTTGTGTACACAAAAACAGTCAGCAGTCAGGTACAGCACCTGTGACGATATTGGCTATCCTAATGTTGAATAGCGTTTTTACTACAGTTTTTTGATCGCTCTATTATTCCATCAATTCTTGATAGTTGTGTCTAGGGTTTTGCTACTGTTCTGAAATATTTACAAATTTAGTCATAGCCTTGATTTTAAATGGTTCCAATTTGTCAGTTAAAATTGTTTTTGAATTTTTTTTTATCTCCTTGATAACTTATTTTGAATTTAAAAATATCTGGATTTTGAAGTTGTTAAGCTTTTTTTTCTGTATATAAATTTTGTTTTGAGATAAGATTTACTCACTATCATGCTATTTGTCTTGTTTTAAAAAATTCAGCTTTTTTAAGCTCTTTATCTCAAAAACATGAAATGTGAAAACATTTAGATTGGAGAATTTCTTTGCATATCTATTGTATATTTTATTGAGATGTTTTAAATTTACATTAGCACAAATAAAATCTCTAATGAGTTATATGTTTTATAGTTTTCGGGTTTGATTTTTTTACTTTTAATATTTTAATAACTTAATTACATTATCTTAAAATTAATAAACTTTTTTTCCAAGTTAATCTTTTTTATTGAGTTTTTAGGTAAAAATATCTTTAACAATTATAGCATAAATATACAATATATATATATATATATATATATATATATATATATATATATATATATATATATATATATATATATATATATATATATATATATATATATATACACACACGATACTTTTTAATGAGGTAATAAACAACTATATTACTAGTCGGAATCTGAACTTAACGGCTGAATTTAAGATATTCTTAGAGAAACTGTTTAAATTTGCTTTAAGAAACTGTTTAAATTTTTTAGGCGGCAATAACCCTCGAATTTTAAAATAACACTTTTGACGCGTAAGAAAGATAATTAATTATGAGGCATAAATCACACAGAATAAAAAATGCGAAAATATATTATGGTAGCTTGTTGCTATAGTAACCAAAAGTCGTCTGTTAAAAAATTGAGTGTGATTAGAATAATTTGCTGAGCTGTTTTAAATGTGTTGTGATGTGCGTAAATCAGATTAAAAATTTTTTTTTTCATAAACAAAAGTGTCTGTAGGCAAATTAAATAATATAAAAAAAAGCTAAGATACACTGCACGAAACTCAAAATTTCCTAATAATTTTTAACTCACTTATGACGAATATATCTGTTAAATAAGCATATGAAAGTTTCGTTATTCTAGCGCGTATACTGTTTGATATTTTTTGATGATGAGGTTAAGTTTCGTTGTTCTTGTGCGTATACCATTTGATATTTTTTGACGGTATGGTTAGGGCGGGAAATGCAAAAATAAATTTATATTAAAAGTTACAACATTTATAATATTCTTCATTTTTCTTTTAACTCGTCTATCTTAGAATAGAATATAGAAATAGAACTTGCAACAAAAATCTTTCAGTCGGCTTGAAAATGATAACTTAATACGTTTTTGTTTATAAGTCTGCAACCAGATTAAGTAAAATGTCCTGGTTTCATATACTTTAAAAAGGTTAGTTTTGAAGTTTTGTAAATTTTTTGTAGAGCTCACGCAGACAATCATGATAAAACAAACATCCTGACAGTATTATTGCTTCATGACTGACAGCAAAAACTCGGGAAATTTGAAACGTAATCCCCTATATATATATATATATATATATATATATATATATATATATATATATATATATATATATATATATAAAAGCTAAATATTATATTTAGAGTGGAAATAATAACTTGTATATGTTACACTAAGTATCCTGCATATTTTAGTACCAAAATTTTATTGATTAGAACATAATTACATTACCAAACATCTTACATTACCAAACTCATCGTATATTGATCATATAGCTATTTCAAAGCATACATCTCTTCTAGTATATAAATGTATCATTATTCCTCCTTCTTTTCAAAATGTAAGTGATCACTTGCCGCTATCGATTTCAATTGGACTTAAAGGTCAATATTATCAAGAAAATATAGCGTTCCAAGATATCTCTGGAATAATCTAGACTTTATAAACTTATATAAGGATCACTTAAATACAAGTTTTAATAATCTTAACCTTATTGGTAATTTCGAAAATAAACTTGCCCAAATCTATACTACTATTACTAATAGTGGAGCATGGGCTCTTAGAGAACACTTAAAGTCAAAAAAACGATCTGATTATTCAAAATCCTGGTAGACTCCCGAGTTAACTCGAAGTAAAAAAACTCTTTCACATTATTTTCAAAAATAGAGGGAAATGGAATTTGTAAAAGACTCCGCCTCTTCTATCTTTAATCAATACCTCTTTGCTCGAAAGAATTTCCGCAAAGCCGTCAAAGCAGCCCAAAACAATTAACTATATCAACAATACATAAAAATTGAAAAACTAAAAAACTTTAACCCAAAAAACTTTTGGAATGTTTTTAAGTGTATAAAAAAGAAGTCAAATCCAAAACTTTTTGCTATAAACAATAAAAAGGATAAAGAATCGATTACCGCAGAATTTGCTACAAAATTTGAAAAACGATTAAACACTGAAAGGTTAAATCATAGTTCTATTTATCGTCAAATTCCACCTTGAGAAAATCCTGATGAAATAGCTATTAACCGATAAAAATATAAAAGTTGCTATTTCTTGCCTAAAATTAAATAAATGCCAAGATCATTTCAATATATCTGCAGAACATTTAAAATACGCCCAGTGTGATGCACTAACGCAATGGATAAGAAAATTTTTTCACTTTTCAATTAATTATGGATGGACCCCTTCATCTATGTCAACTTCAACTATTATACCGCTAGTCAAATCGTATAAAAAATCACTAACCGACCCAAATAACTACCGAGGTATCAGTATTATTCCAATATTTATGAAACTTTTAGAATACCTAATTTTACTCATCAGCCCTGAGATAAAAGAAACACATCCCCTTCAATTTGGTTTCAATAGTAAGAGTTCGACCTTGTATGCTGAATTTGTTATAAACGAAACAACTAAGCATTACAACAACAATAATTCACCTATTTATTTATGTTCTTTAGATGCTGAAAAACCTTTTGACAGCTGCAACTGGGACATTCTCTTTGATAAACTTTACTTTAATAAAAGCTTACCTCTCCAAATAGTTAATACTATATCTTCTTTATACCACAAAAGTAGTGCAACTGTCTCTTATCTAGGCTCCAAATCAGTTTCATTTGCTCTTAAGCAAGGAGTTAGACAAGGATCCATTCTGTCCCCCTACCTATATAACATATACACCAAAAAGTTACTCGAAACTATAAAAAATGTTACGTTGTGGGTACTTCTATACATAGAAACTTCACAGGTGTTGTTGCTTATACTGACGACATCATTCTTCTTAGCTCTACTCTATCTGGTCTTGAAAGGCTGATTACAAAGTGTAATATTTACAATAACTTAAACGGCATAAAGCTCAATGCTGTCAAAACGGAACTGTTGCTTTCGGGAAAAAGACAATTAACTAATTGCAAGATAACCCTAGACGACCATCAAATAATACCAAATGAAAACTTAATCATCTAGGTTTTATTTGGGATACACAAAAATCTATTTTTGCCTCACTCAATAGAACAAACATTAACAATAGAGTATCAAATTTCCAAACAATAGTGCAAACTCTGATTCAATCTGGTATCCGGTTTGTACATCCATCTTCAATTATTCAGTTATATACATCTTTAGCAGTTCCGACGCTAACGCATGGTCTGGAACTCTGTGAAAATAGAGAGTCAACAATGCAAAACTTAACAAACTTGGAAGAAATGCAGTTAAGTCATTTTTTAATATCTCTAAGTATAGCAAAAACTATATAAACTCTCTATTTAAAGTTCGGGAGATATCGACTTACATACAACAAAATAAAATAAATCTATTTATCCGTCTATTAAATAATAAAGTAACTTTTAAAATCATCAATTCTCAGCTTAACTATTGTTCATTAAAATATTCATTTTTAGATGATATAAAGGAATTATGTAAGATCCATAAAATAAATATGAAAAACTTAATTCAGGATAAGAAGAAAGTGAAAATTAGTATTTCAGAAAATATAATTCCTGAAGATACTTATCAAATTTTAGTACAGGCAATTCAATGTTGGAATGCAAAGCAACAGCGAACAATTTTCAAAAATACTCTTGAAGAAAACATTATCAAGTGATATACTTTATTCTCTCTTTACATATCTTAAACTATTTTTATGCATTTTTACCTTGTAAACACATTTACAGAGGGTCTTTAATTAAAAATAATAATAATAATAATAATAATTAAAATAAATACAGCACAAAAAGTAAGGTAAAGATTTGTGTATCAACCTGCCCCATGCTGGGGCAAGTTGATACATTTAATAAGACTTGAAAATGAAACTTAATAAATTAATTAAGTAATCAAACACAAAAGATTAGGTAAACAGGTAAACAAATACAAAAGATTAGGTAAACAATCTAAAAAAAGATGTTTTTTTTTTAATCACTCTTAACAATTTTCACAAATAAAAGCAGGAGTACTATCTGTACATTCTTCATGGGCCCACAATTTACAGTCTGCACACTGAACCCAAGTTTCTCTTGATCTACTATTTGAATAGGGCTCGCCACACACAAGACAGAAAGTATCATCAATGTTTTCATTTGAATTCGAAAATGAAGTCCTTACAGTTTTATTTTTGATATGGCTGCAACAGATTTCTCCTTTTTTCCTTTTCTTTTGTTCTGCCAGGTCAATAGCCAGTTTTTCTGGTGTATCGGTCAAAATACGTCTTTTGCCCTATTTTCTCCCGCGTTTACTCTGGCTGCGTGGTCCGGCTTCAGGAAGCGGCTGTACCACATAGGGCGAGGCTATAGCTTGACTATTGGCACAAAAAATAGTTCCTGCAGATGTGAAATCTACTGGACTTTCCTTACATATCGCTAACGAATCTGAAAAAGCTGTTGACGGTTGAAATTCAAATGAAGCTAAGTTCATAGTGACGTCTACTTGAAGATGACCATTGTTTTCAGCAGTAGCAATTTCCTCCACGTTCAAAGCAGAATCAACACCTCCAGAAACTGCAGGATCTGGCCTATCACTAACAGATGAGGAGAGAAACAGGACAGCGTCAATCCGAAAACGATTGAAAAGAAAAATCCCGGTAGATTCGAAGCCTGACTGTATGTTAGCAAGTGACATGGCAAGCTTGAATGCATTACAACATATAGCGGGAATGTCAAGAGGCTGCATTGGCCGCACGGCACATTTTCCTTGGCATATTGAATAGATTCAAGAGATACATGAGATTCATGATTATCCAACAGCAGCAGGACAGGTTGTTCAACTGTTGGTTTACAATGTTTCACAATATGTTTCAAAAAAAGAAAAAATTTTTCCTTGTCATCCAGCCAGAAATCTGACATGCTCCAACAGAGCCGGGAGACCTCCATCTACCATTCGTTCACTATACCTGACCCTAGGAAATATGAACATTGGAGGACATGCGTGTCTCAAGGCATTGACTCCACAGCACAAGGTTACTAATTTACTCCTCTCTGCACTTGTTACCGCTCCCACTTGTTTGACGTCATTTGGAGCTACTATTTTTGATGGTTTCTGAACTGTGGTAAGTCCAGTCTCATCCACATTCCAAATGTTGTGTGGTTCGAAATGGAAACGAGTGTACAAGCTCTTTAAATTGTTGTAAAACAAATCAACAACTGTCCTGTTAAAACTTCCCATTCTACTTAAGAAAGTTGCCTCGGGCGTTCTGATAGACAGGACATCTTCATATCTTTTCATGAGCCCTTTAAATCAGTCTACTCCTGCAAATTAAATGGCATGCCAGGAACAAGGAATTTTTTTTTGTAGACTCTTAGCATACTGATATGCAAGCTTTCTTGTTTCTTTTGGCGAAATACCAAAAAACATTTTCGCTGCATCTAACAGATAATTAACAAGTTCTTGCTCCTCTGCAGCAGTAAATAATAGTTTGTGTTTGGAACAACCAGGTGTGGAAACTCCTTCCTTGGGTTTTTTGCAAAACGAAATAATGTCATTTTATCTAAGCCATGGGTCAAGGCGACAGTTCTGAGACTTTGGTTTTTTGAAATGAATTCCTCAGCAGCAAGTTTAAGGACTTCCAATGAGGCCCCAAAAGTAGTTTTTCTTTTATATGTTCGCACCATCTGAAATTATAAAAAATAAAAATGTTTACTTTCTCGGGTAATTTATATTTATATTTAATACCAATATAATCACACTACGAACTTTTAAAGTGTTTACAAATATACGAAAACATTGATGCTAGCGGTACGGCAACTTAAACTCCGTTATAATTTTCATTGGTTGATTTTGAAATTTGAGCGCGTTTTTTTAGAAACGTGAAATATAAGAATGGAACAACTTAGTTGGATTGAAATTCAAAAGATTGGATTGCAATTCAAAAGATTGGATCGCAATCCAAAAGATTGGATCGCAATCCAAAAGATTGGATCGCAATCCAAAAGATTGGATCGCAATCCAAAAGATTGGATCGCAATCCAAAAGATTGGATCGCAATCCAAAAGATTGGATCGCAATCCAAAAGATTGGATCGCAATCCAAAAGATTGGATCGCAATCCAAAAGATTGGATCGCAATCCAAAAGATTGGATCGCAATCCAAAAGATTGGATCGCAATCCAAAAGATTGGATCGCAATCCAAAAGATTGGATCGCAATCCAAAAGATTGGATCGCAATCCAAAAGATTGGATCGCAATCCAAAAGATTGGATCGCAATCCAAAAGATTGGATCGCAATCCAAAAGATTGGATCGCAATCCAAAAGATTGGATCGCAATCCAAAAGATTGGATCGCAATCCAAAAGATTGGATCGCAATCCAAAAGATTGGATCGCAATCCAAAAGATTGGATCGCAATCCAAAAGATTGGATCGCAATCCAAAAGATTGGATCGCAATCCAAAAGATTGGATCGCAATCCAAAAGATTGGATCGCAATCCAAAAGATTGGATCGCAATCCAAAAGATTGGATCGCAATCCAAAAGATTGGATCGCAATCCAAAAGATTGGATCGCAATCCAAAAGATTGGATCGCAATCCAAAAGATTGGATCGCAATCCAAAAGATTGGATCGCAATCCAAAAGATTGGATCGCAATCCAAAAGATTGGATCGCAATCCAAAAGATTGGATCGCAATCCAAAAGATTGGATCGCAATCCAAAAGATTGGATCGCAATCCAAAAGATTGGATCGCAATCCAAAAGATTGGATCGCAATCCAAAAAATTGGATTGCAATCTAAAAGATTGGATTGCAATAGTTTTAAATAGTGGTATTAATAATAATTAGGCCGAACAATGTTTTATTAGACCTATTTACCTATTCATCTCTGCGAGAAAAAATTAGTCTACACCAAACAATTTAATTGCATCAATGCAAATACATAAACAAAAATATTTTTGGCCATATTCAAATGCTTTACCAAAAGGGTAAGATGATACAGTGTATCAATTTGCCCCAAGTGGTCTGTATCAACGTGCCCCTTTAGACCGCGTTGCATTAAATTCGAGTTAAATTTTAACAGAAGCAACGAACAAACAAATGACATATACAAAATCATTTAGCAATGTTTTCTTAAACTTATGGAAGAGTTGATGAGCTAAATGTACTTACCTTTTTTGTAAAATCTCTTACAAAACACGTTGTCAGTTTTTTTCAAAAGTTGCTTTATTTACAACATGCTTTCCTGCTTGATCGATTTTGAAATGAACGGAAATCTTTTTACATCAGACGTTAGGGAACTAAAAAGCTATTTCCCGTACCAAATCTTATTCGCGCAATTAGTGTAATAGCTGTTTTAATAGCTTTGTATCAATTTGCCCCCGTATCAACTTGCCCCCCTCTCCCCTATTTATATATGAGGGGCGGATCCATCTTTGAGATAGCTAGGTGTTTGAGATAGCTAACTTACTGACATTTTGCGAACACCAAACAAATGTTTATACTTATGTCAAATAGGACTTAACCTGTAGTACATTTAACCAAAAACCTAATGAATAAATGTTTTACACTTATTATTAGAGTATTTTAAATATAAAAAAAAGCACAAGTAAAATAAAGTTTTAGAACAGTAACTAATGAGATATCTTGTAGAAGTATATTGTAGTATACCATAGTTCACATATAATGTACTTTAGGCTTTTTATTTAATTTTATTAATTTTTATTTTATTTTATACCAGGTGTTTTATAGGACTCCTACAAAATTTTAGAACAGGACTTTGTATATAAATTCTAAAGAAACGTCTTTTAAATCTCTTAAATTTGAATTAAAGTTATTTTCTTTAACGAAACCCAGTGCGTCATACTAGGTGGCGCGTCTCCCAAATGGAAGCAAGTCACCAGGTGAGTTTTACAAGACTTCGTGTATTTCCCAACACTTTTCATTATTTTGATTAATGTTTTTGTCTTGCATATAGAGATGGTGTCTCGATAAAAATACTCATCTTGGGCAGATATTAAATGCATCCGGCTACTGTCTTGTAGAAGGCCTCCTAGGCAAAGACTTAAGGGGTAAACAAATTCTATGTGTTGACCAGCCTCGCACCCCTTCTTTATTTATTAGGCTGGCGCAGATGTATTCTTAATACATTGTTTCCAGTTTAGGATGTTGAATGTTGGATCTTGACTTAATGCAGGAGTTTTGCTTGTGTTTTTATGACTAGGCAACTCATTCTATTATCTCCTAATGAGGGTACAGCTCTAAAACTCAGTTTTACAATCCTGAGGCCGGCTGGTAGTCAGGCTTCCCAAACTCTGTGGTAGCTCTCAGAGAGGCTGATTCCATCAACAGCTAAAAAATATCAAAGTATTAACAGTGCCATGTTGCGCATGGATGGTGTCCCTGTTTATACTTTTGGTGTGCATTGCAGAGGCCACATTTAGAGCCCTTTTTCACGGCTTAGGGTATATTAATAGTAATGAGGCAATTGCTTGGGCTATAAAACAGTGTTCTGAGTACTATCTATGCTTTGAGTCAAGTTCTTCAATAAATTTAACAATGAATAAAGTACCAAAAACTATAAAACACAAAAAAACATCATCACCACCAAGCTCTCTAAACCTATCATTCAGGAAGACGAAAGACTTCTTCTTATTCTGTAACTTCAGGGGTTCCTCAAGTTTCAATCCTTGGCCCTATACTCTTTTTAATTTACATTAACAATCTTCCAGATATTCTGACATCTAAGGTGGTATTTTTTGCTGATGATACTACCATTTATTCTTGTTGTGATAAGAAACCAACACTCTCTGATTGCTTGGAGGGGGCATTTGAGCTTGAAAAGGATCTCACTTCTGCTAAAACATGGGACTCACAGTGGCTGTTGAACTTTAGTTCAGATAAAACCCAATTTTTGCAGCCAATCGTTATCGCAATAAGTTAGATCTTCCTATACCTATGAATGGTGATTTATTCGATGAGTCATCTACCCTTCATCTTCTAGGATTAACTCTTACTTCCAATCTTTCTTGGAAACCATATATCAAATTAGTTGAAAAATTAGCTTCTGCTAAGGTTGCATCTCTTTATCGAGCTCGTTACTTTCTTACTTCGGATTCTATTCTCTATCTCTATAAATCTCAAATCCGGCCTTGTATGGAATACTGTTGCCATATCTGGGGCGGATCTTCTAATGATGCCCTTTCTCTTTTAGACAAGGTGCAAAAACGCATTGTAAACATAGTTGGACCTGCTCCTTCATCCAACCTCCAAACATTATCACATCATCGTAATGTTACTTCTCTTTCTCTTTTCTACAAATACTATAATGGGCTCTGCTCTAAAGTGCTAGCATCTCTTGTTCCATCTACTAAAATTCACTCTCGTGTTACTCGTCATTCAATTAAGTCTCATCCTTTTTCTATGGCTGTTCCTAAATGCTCCAAAAACGCTTCTTTGTCTAGTTTTTTTCCTGGAACATCAGTTCTTTGGAATTCGCTTCCTTTATCTTGCTTTCCTGATTCATATAATTTGCAATCCTTTAGGTCGTCCGTCAATTGTTATCTTGCTCTACATTCTTCATCTTTTCTCTTCCAGTAACTTCCAACTTTAATTAGTGGTTGCTTGCAGCCTTGTTGGAAGCGAAGATGCTGAAAAAAAAAAATGTATCAGTCCTAGCAAAATATTACTAATTATCAGTAATTGCAATGTTAAACTTTTAACTTACAACCACCTTTGAGAAAACGTTCTCTATGACCGAGTACAATTGGCAAGGTAATGCGAAAAGAACTGAACTTGCTACTACAACCTCTGAAAAAAAACTTAGCACCATTATCTCTAATGATCTTAAATTCAAAACCCAATCCTTTATTGCGGTCTCTAAAGCTTAAAAGATGCTTGGTATATTAAAATATATCTTTTCAAGCAGAGATGCAATGCTGTAGAAAAAGCTTTACATTATTCATCTTCAACCTTATCTCGAAAGTCAGCTAGTATATTATAACTCTTTGGTAAACAATATTACCAAAGAGGTATAATATACTAGCTTGAGGGAGAACGAAGCAAAATTATGTCATTTTTTAGGAAACTTTCTTTGTAGTAATATAATTTTTAATGAGATACCGTGTAATTATTGTAACTAAATGACGTACAATAGTTATAGGCTTGGATATTTTTACAATTACGTTGCGCTAAAGTAATAAAAAGTAAAACTTTGCGTTCTTCTACGGGAAAAACGAGGCAATTGCAATCCTAATGCAATAGTATGTTTTGGTTCTATTGGAACATAAACTGAATTTTAGTTTAATTTTTTTTGTTCTTGTATTTTAATAACTTTACAACACAAAATAAAGTCCAGGGAAAATTTAAAAAATTCCGTGACGAAAAAACGTTTTTTAAGAACATAACAAACCTATAGCAAAACGGGTTCAGTGAAAGAAAAGGTTCAAACAAAGAGTAGAGTTTGTTTAAAACTTTAATATTTACACTAACTATTGAGTATATAAAAACAGTTACTTTATCTTTATCGTGATTTTTATTGTAATTATTTGTTGATAGTTGTTAAAAACTTCTCCAGTCAATTTTCAAGATAATCCACTTTGACAACAGGATTGAAAGCTTCTAAACTACATTTCGAAATTTTCTTTTTCACCGTAATAGTGCGATTTTAAATTGCCGCTGGAATAATTATACTAGAAGGATTGTAATACGGTTTCAAACCATTTTCGGCTTCGTTCTCCTTCCAGCTAGTTTCTTATACCTCTTTGGTACAAAACATCGATGATTTAAGCGTTCTTTTTTCAGACAACTTTTTTTTAGATTAAGGCTTAACACTAATATATGAGTAAATATTTCACCTTATTTAACATAATTTTATAAAAAGTCTATTTAGAAAAATTTAAAGGTGCTTATTAAAATTTAATTTAAAAAAATTTCATTTAATCCATTTTATGGATTAATTTTTTTTAATCCAACTTATACTCCAATTATGGAGGTCTTCCAAAATCAACAACTTCAGAAAGATTATAAAAAAAAAATTTAAGAAAAAAACCTAAAAATTCAAAAAATTTTAAGTTCGCTAATATTTGATAGCGAGAATAACACAAGTGATTTCAGTGTTTAAAGAAATGATAATGGTATTGAAGATTGTTTAAATACTTGTTCAGTCCAATAACTCGTGTGCATAATGTGAAGAAATTGGTAAAGATAACGATAATAACACAAGTGTCTGCAACGGTACTTGTGGTACAGTTGCAGACAGTATGCCAGCTAGACACATAGAGCATGGACAAATTATAATAAAAACAAAATATAATATTAACCAATCTTGGTAATTATTGTAATTTGATTTCCTGATTGAGAATTTTGAATAAAATTGTAAAAACTATTTAATTTATTTTTGTAGTCAGAAAAATTGTCTCAATATACTTTTTCTAAAGTTTTTTTTTATCACCCTTCTGATGAATAGATTTAAATTATAAGTATATAACAATAACTAAATCTTGTTCATAAGAAACTATAAGAACTCAAGACCAACTTTAAAATGTGTTCAAAAAAGCGTGGCCAAGTTCAACATCATAGTTTTAAAAGTAACCCAACTTTAAAAATATTCTTTCAATGATTACAATTCTATGATCTAATATATGAACATCAATAATATTCTCATTGAATAATTCAACTTTTTATTCATTACATAAAACAAATTATATGTAAAGATTAAAATTATTCTAAATGAACCGTTATTCAGTGCTATGTCGGTCCATTTTTAGTACAGCCCACTGTACTGAAGCACTTGAAATTAAAAAAAAAAAGCCACGCTTACTTCAACATTTTTCAAATAAGTATGAAAAAGAAACATCAAACCCAGTGGGCACAGGACCTAAATAAGACGTCTTTTGAACGTTCAAAAGACGTCCAAAACGTTCAAAAGACGTTTAAAAGACGTCTTTTTTACGTCCTGTGCCCACTGGGAAAACACAATTTCTCATAAGTGACAAATATTTAGCACTCTAAATTTGGTAATTCTATTCAGATCTACAATTCGTTTATTATAGGATTTTTTATGCGTGTGACTGGTTCGGATTTTTTCGCCGTTTAAACTTAAAGGAAGATTTTTTTGAAAAAAATTTGGCAAATCGTTGGGTTAGAATTATTTTGTTCTATCTCCAAATTTGAAAAAAATGAGTTTATACCTTTTTCTCTTTTTTTGTTATATTTTCTTTCTAGCTATAATACTTTTAAAATTGAAAAAAAAACTAAATAGTGTCAAATTAGGTGTAACCGATTGTTCTATGTGCAAAATAGCGATAGTTATTAATATTATTTTGTTCTATTTTCCAACAACCAATAAAATTGTTTATAAATCGCATTAAATAAGTTTATAGTCGCATTAAATAATTAAAGTTCGTGTTTATTTCCTCTTTAAAAATTTAAAATGGCGGAAAATATAAATGTATGTCTTAGAGTAATAAACCAAAATACAGGTATTTTCTTATATATTCTAGTACTAATCGGCTTTTTTTAGTTATTAATAAAAATTCAGCACATTATTTTAGTAGGAAATGTGTTATTATCTTATTAGAACCTCACGGATTCTGTTGTATATGTGACACATACACTAATGTGTGTATGTCACATATATAATAGAATCCGTGAGGTTCTAATAATATATATATATATATATATATATATATATATATATATATATATATATATATATATATATATATATATATATATATATATATATATATATATATATATATATATATATATATATATATATATATATATTGAGCACTCTATTTGTTGTATATACTAAATAAATAAAGATTCAAATTTAAATGAATCGCTTCATATGTGGAAAAAATGATCTTATTTTCACCTATTTGCATTGCATAACTTTTTTATGTCTAATTTTATTTTTATTTTACCCACAACAAGCTAATATCATGGTTGCTCCCTATGTTTCAACACATCCTTCAATTGCTGGTCAACTGCGATTACCTCCGCACGGTGGGAAAACAAGAAAACGTAATGAAACTGTTATAACTGGAAACAGACAAAAAGAAAGCAACTTAGGCAATCAGGAAAAGAATATATAAATATCAGAGGCAAGTTATTCAACCAAAAAGTATTAAAAATAAAAAAGATTGTGGAAATTGTTGCAAGTTTAAGTGTTTCGTGAAAATTTCAGAAGACGAGAGAAAAATATTATTTAATGGACTGTGGGGAATGTCTCAGATTGAAAAGCAACACTTTTTTAGTAAAACTACTGAAAGATTAGATAAAAAAACAACTCAGACCAATAAAGTAAGCAAATCAAGGAGAAAATATACTTATTTTTACAATTTCTTTGTTGATAATGTCAAACATCGTGTATGTAAGGTGTTTTATTTGTCTACATTAGACATCAGGAGCAGGCAAATATCATACTATCATGAAAATAAGCTTGAAACTGGTATTCCTGCCCCTACAAAATGGGGGAAACATTGTAAAAAAAAAGTTCTTGAAATGACTAAACAGAGTATAGAAAACCATATTAACTTGTTTCCACGAGTTGAGTCACATTATTGTCGAAGCGTTTCCTGCAAACAATACTTTGATGGCTCATTAAATTTGAAGAAACTTTATGATTTATATTTAACATATTGCACTCAATATAAAATTTTACCAGCAAATGTATGTACCGCAATATTTTTAACACCAAATTTAATATCAAATTTCAAAAGCCAAAAAAAGATCTGTGTGATACATGCTACCAATTTTGCATTATTGAAAATGCAAATGAAGAGCAAATCCAAAAGTTTAACAAGCATATTGCATCAAAAAATGAAACAAAGATCGAGAGAGATAAGGATCAAAAGTTGAACTCCCCTACCACAACCACGTTTGTATTGATCTACAAAATGTCTTGAGCTTGCCAAAAAGTAACGTGGGAAACTTCTTTTATAAAAAAAAGCTCAGTTGTTATAATTTAACAGGCTACTCTTCCCTGAACAAAAAAGCACATTGTGTATTATGGCATGAAGGTATGTCTGGTCGTTCTGGTAACAATATTGCTAGTGCTGTGATATGTATGCTAAATTAAGTTTACAAGGATCTTCCTAATATTGACAAGTTTTTACTTTGGTTTGATTCTTGTGTTCCACAAAATAGAAACAGTCATATGTCAGCTGCATTGCGTGAGTTTCTTATTGATCATCCAAATATTGAAATCATTGAACAAAAGTATTGTGAGCCAGGGCATAGCTCCATTCAGGAATGTGATAATATACATAGTCAGATTGAGAAATCATCACATTCAGCAGAAATATTCAGCCCTCCCGAGTTGGTAAAAGCAATGTTAAATGTTAACCAACGTAAACCATTTTTTGTATACCAAATGCAAAAAAAGGACATCAAAAATTTCTCGAAAATTGCTTGTCTTATGAACTACAAAAAGGTTCCATACTTTAATGTCAAAACACTTGTATATAGGTCTAATGCTCCTGGTCACGTGTATTTCAAGAATCGTTTTACAGATATTTATAAAGAGGCACGGCTGTCCAAGCCAAAAAACACTTGAAGATCAGGAAGTAATCTTGAAGAACCATCAATTCCATTAGCATCTTGTTTTCCACATAATATTGAAATTTTTAGTGAGAAAGTAAAAGACATTGTTTCTATGTATATATACATGTATATATACATGTATATATGTATATATATATATATATACATGTATATATACATGTATATATACATGTATATATACATGTATATATATATATATATATATACATGCCAGCTGTAGATGTTTGTTTCTATAAAACCTTATTTCAGTAGTTTTTTTCCAACTCTTCAATCCGGAAACAAATTTTAATTGTTTTATTTATATACTTTAGTTATGTTATGCAACATTCAGTTTTATAAGTTGTATAAGTTGTATAAGGTTCATTCAAACTGTTATTAACATGTTATTTGTATTAAAAATTTTGTTTGTTTATTTTCAATAAATCTTTTTAGATAGAAATGATTTTCTTTAAATAATATAGCTCTTATTAAAAGCTGCCCATCCTTCCAGAAGCAATATCAGTTGAATTCTGTCTAAGTAGCAATAAGAAAGCTAATTATATCATCCCATCCATTTAAGTTTTCCAACGAAGTGCTTTAGGTTTCTATATTTGCGTTTAAATCCCTAAGTTAAAAGTAATTTGTTGTAATTCATTTGCTTTTCGCAAAACGTTTAAATTGTTTTTACTAAAATATGGAGATAGCACAAAATAATATTAACGCAAAATGTATCTATCGAAATTATCTCCAAATAGGGTCGGGCCATAATAGCAATTTGATCAACTTACTTTTTTTTTCAAAACAAATAATTATTTTTAGTATATAGCCAAGTATTAAAAAAAGTTTTCATTAATGAAAAATATATTGCCAATTCTATTGCATTACAGTATAAAACTTCAACTTGATTTATCTCAGTTTAAACAAATGCAGAGTTAGAACAAAATAATTCTAACCTGACGAAATATATCCACATTGTGTAAAAAAGATTCCTGAAAATTTCAACTTACTCGGTGTAGTTAAAGTGATTTTGAAAGTATTCAAATTCTTTTATTTGGAATTAGCATGGTTTTTCAAGACGTGATAACTTTAAATATAACTTTTTCAGATTTTTATAATGTTTAAAGAAAATTTTATCTTGTTTATATAATTTTCAAATTTTTTTAGCAAATCATTATCAGATAAATCTTGTTGGGCCAGCTTTTGTCTTCTTCAGCTATTCTTTTCTTTCTCGTATAAATTTCATTGTCATTAAGTATACAGAATGAAGTTTTTGATAATAAAAATCATGCATCGTGAAAGCTTTTCACTATGCAGGTTTTCAAAAACCAATTACTGCTCTAGCATTTGCTTCATAGATTTTATGAACTTGAACTTTGTTTTGTCTCATAGATTATTTTGATGTTTAAAACAATTTGCACCAACCACATGAGTCACAAAATTATGGGCAAACCCTTTTTTCATTTTTCTGCCATCAGTGACAGTTATAGTTATATAGCTACCATAACCTACTTAAATTATACGGCCTTGCTTGTTGCATTTTCTGTAAAAAATTAGGAGGCCAGTTTTTTTACGGCTTATTTATAAAGCTTGAGTTCTTGTTATGGTTATGAGTCGTGTATGCAGTATAAATGTTTTATTCTTATATTATTGAAATGGTTAAATAATAGTTAGATTTTCTTTGAGTAGTATTTTGTGCTGGATTTTTTGCTAACTTATTGCCTACTTCAGTTTATTCCAATAACACAGAAAGAATACTGAGATAGGCTTTCAGATAGCTGTATACCAACATGCTACCTAAAATAACCTAACATGTTCCTAAGACTGCTAAAAACTTTCCATTGAAAACAAAATCAAAGGTTTGAAATTCTGTATTTATTATAACTCAAATTAAAAGAAATGAAGAAATACCTTTTTATTAGAAATATTTATTGGGTCTTTATCTTTTTTTTTTTTTAATTCTTTCACTTGATCTTTCCTTACTGAATATGTAATTTACTTTTGAAAATTATAAAAAATATTTTTAACAATACGAGATCTATATTTTATTCCTTACTCCAGGTGATTTTCACTAGTAAAATCAACACTGATATAATAAATCTTTAAAACTTGTTATGCAAAACTTTTAATCGAAAAAATAAAAGAATTGGAGAAATTATATTTAGAATATTAATAAGATGACAAATAAAATCAGAAAGATGTCGACTTAGATATATATATAGGTTCTTCTCTGTATAAATTAAGGTTTATTGACCACGAGTTTAATACCCAAATCTTTTTTTAATTTTTTACAAATATAACTTGCTATAATGCAAGCAACTTCAATGTTACCTTCAGAAAGCTTACACTTGTATTTATGTAAACAACTGAGCAATATCTTGCGTAATATTTTTAAAATTAAAGTTATCAAATATCAGATATTTATTTTCTTCGCAGAAAATATTATAGAGCAGACTTCGGCTAAAATCTTTTCACTATTATATACTTCTAAAAGACTCACAAAAAGTCTACCACCGACCAATTATCTATACTTACTAAAAAGCTCCAAAGGATCACTTTGTAAACTGGAAGTAAAGACAATTTTATAGCTTTCTTTAAGCAAATCATTAATAAGAGTTAAAGTTGTTTGTAGTGTTGTAATTAGAACATAAGAAGTTTGTTTGGTTGATGTAAAATATTTACATTTTAACTCTAAATTTTATAGATACTTTAATTCAAATTTCTCTATAGTGTGGGTTTGTTATCATATTTCACAGCAGCATTGCCGAGTTGATTAGATGTATCGAGTTTCTGCTTTGAATTAAGTGTGATAAATAACTTAAAAAACAATGATTAAAACTGTGCTGCATTATTTCTTTCAGGAAAATAACTCAATATTGCAGCTGCAGTTGTTTCGTCAAATATTTTCAATGTTAGTTGACAACTTGTTTGTTGTTTCCAAGATAAGTAACCTGATAATTACCTTTTCGTGCTTTTTTTAGTTCCTGTTATTGATTCTTAGTAATTCATCTTTTTCATAAACTAAAGGAAATTAATTTCCTGCAATGTAATCAGCCGTAACTTAAATGAAAATGCACTAACATTGCGTGAGGTTAGAATTATTTTGTTTTATCTCCACATTATAGTTTTGAGATTTAAAAAATAACAATTTTAGGAGACGACATATAAAAAGATTTTTATAACTTAAGTTTACTCCGCAAATTTTTAGTTTATAATTCAGATTTTAATATAGTAGAAAAATATTATTTTGAGGTACATAACATAATCAATAATTCGAATTTTTGAATTAATGGAGATAGAACAAAAAATTCTAGCCTCGCGATTGGTAGAATGGTAGTAACAGCTCTTATTTTAAATTGAGATTGATACATTGAGGTTATACACTCATTAATTTCTTTTTTCAACTATAAACCTATTATGCAAACTTTAGGTGAGGATTTCACAACATAAGAATATATTTTTGAAACCCCGCAATCATAAAAGCCAAAATAACTACTTTATAAAGATTACTTTCTCAATTTTCATCAAATTATTTATCACTTTTATATTGGGCTGCTTTTTGCAAATACATCTTACCCACAAGAAGCACACAATTATAGTATACACGACCTTTATTAATGATTTTCCTGACATACTACAGTTTGTTAATTTGTAATTTTCACCACATCAAAACCATTCAGGTAAAGGAATATCCTTTGATTAGCCTTCTATAAGACAATGAAAAATTTAGAATTTTCTCAACAGCTATTGACTAAAAATCAGTTGGTATGCTATCAGTTGGTTGATATTTCATGGCTCAAGGTGGCTTACCTCTATTTAAAATCAAAAAAAATAATTTTTTTTTTCGAATTATGCTATTTTAAACATTAAAGTACAAAATCCATAATCAATTTTTATTATTATGTGCTTTAAAAGTAACAAAAAATACAATTATTGTAATCAATGCACTTTCCTACTCCTTAGTAACGTCATAGCAACGGTGTAAACAACTATTTTATTAATTACTTCTTGAAGATTTCCACTAGAAATTTTGAAGTATTTCTCAGTGTTAGTGTCAGTGTTCTCATCTATTATGCTTATGTTAAATCTATTATGCTTTTCTACTGTTCTACAAAATGTATCATTTAAAAAAAATGTGCTTTGTTTCATTATTCTAATGTATTTTAACTGAAAACTTTATGTCTGAATTTAACTGAAAACTATCTATCTGAATATGGCAAACAAAAAAATAGAATAGAACTTTAAAGAGAAAATATCAAGGAAATAGATGTTCAAGAAAAGCAAAGGAAGTAATTGAATGTAGCATGAATTCAGAAACAACAAGTGCATCAAAGCAAAGAAAAAACATAACTTTAGTGCTGAAACAAATTGTGATTCTGAAGTCGACAATTTTTTCTTTATGTGTAATTTTAGAATTATTAAAAATACATTTGAACAGTATTCTACATGCAGTGAGTGTTATAGCAAGCTAACTGTTTTGCATAATAAATCTGTACGTATGGGATTTTCTATTGGAATTATTACTCAGTGTTCAAACCGTGGCTTTGAAAGTACATTTTATTCATGTCCATATACAAATTAAAGTTCAAAACCTGGTTTAAACCCATATGAAATAAATTTACGCGTTGTTATGGCATTTCGTAAAATTGGACGTGGTAACGAAGCTATGTCTACTTTTACTGCTATAATGAATATGCCTCCACCTCTTACGAATCATAGTTATGACCTTACAAACAAAAAAATTACATAAAATGTATATGGAAATTAGTTCTCAGAGTATGAAAGCTGCTGTATCAGAACTAAGAGAAATGATAAATGCAAATTCTTCTGATGATGAAATCATTGACTGTGGCTCATCAATAGACGGAACATGGCAACGTCGTGGATACTTTTCCCTAAATGGTGTTGTTGCTGGTCTTTCACATGAAAATAAAAAGGTGATCGATGTTTTTTCTTTATCTAAGTTTTGCATGCAGTGTGAAGTACGTAAAAGAATAAACAACCCAATTGATTTTGAATGTTGGAAAGCTACACACAATTGCCAGATTAATCATTTTGGCTCAGCAGGGTCAATGGAAGCTGCTGGAGCTCAAGAAATATTTTATTCGTCAATACAAAAATATAATTTAAGATATACCAAGTACCTTGGAGATGGTGACTCAAGTTCATTTTCAAATATTGTTAAAAGTAAACCATATGGTGAATGTATTATCGAAAAGCTAGAATGTATTGGCCATTATCAGAAAAGAGTAGGCTCTCGTTTGCGTCAAAAAATCAAAGATTTTAAAGGCAGATTGTTAAGTGACGGCTTAAAAATATCTGGAAAAGGAAGATTACCCAATAAATCTGTTAACACAATGCAGAACTTTGTTGGAATGGCTATAAGACAAAATAAAAATAACCTATTGTGTATGAGAAATTCTGTAATAGCTGTACTTTACCATTGTACAAATTTTCCTTATTAAGTTACTTGTCATCAATTTTGCTTAAAAGGGAAAACAGCTGGTGCAAATGGCAATCAGATAAAGTTACAGGTAAATCAAGCTATAAACAAAAAATTAACTTACCAGTTGCAATTATGGAGGAAATTAAACCTATTTTTCAAGAATTGTCAAACCCTGAAATGCTAACAAAGTGTTTACATGGAATGACACAAAACTGCAATGAGTCATTTAATGGTTTCATATGGCAGCGATGCCCTAAAGCTACTTTTACTGCAAGAAAAATTCTTGAAATAGCTGTTTATTCTTCTATTATAAATTATAATGATGGATTTACTTTCTTAAGGTATGTTTTTAAAATGCTTGGTTTTCCTGGAGGTATTTATTTCGAAAAAGGAGCTTTCAAAAAAGATAAAAAGCGACTATCAAGTATGTCAAGAAAATCAACTGATATTAATAAAAAACGAAGAAAACATTTAAGATCGATAAAAAAAAGGCTATTTAGACATTGAGGAGAATGATGATGGAAACTTTTATACTAGTGGCAGTTTTTTGTAACTTTACACAGAACTTATCGTTTTTACGTTGTTTTATTTTTAAATGTGTTTTTAAGGACTTTCTAATTTTAATATGTTTTTCTTACGAAAACGTTAAAATTTTCAGTTTGGTTAGATCTTTTATCTTCAAATTTTCACAGTATTGTATTAACTTATTTATGAGGGTTTGGAACTAGAATTGTAATATTAAGTATAAATGAGTTAGTTTCAATGTAGTTTGTCAGACTGACACAGGCAATTAATCAATTTCTGCACATTTATTGCTGCCATTTTTGTTTTTTTTAACATTTGAAAATAATTTTAGTTCCAGCCCTAAAGCAACTATTTAGCTACGATTTGGCGAAATATGGTGTAATAAGTGCAAATTTTACTCAAGTTTTAGATAAGGTAAGATTTTAGACAAATTATGCTGACTAGCATCAAAAAATGCAAATTTTATTTTTATTTTGAAAAGTTTTAATGAAATTTCCTTATATAAAAAATTAAAAACAAGTTTAGAAATTTTATAAATAAAAAGTTAGACTTAATTGGGGTGAGCCACCTTAAGTAGGCCACACGCAGTACATATCAACAAAAGTGCAAATACATTACTTTTTTGCATTTATGTTAGATTAAACTTTTTCTGAAGAAACATTTAGATTTGTTCTTAAATATTTATTTACAGAAGGCTTCATCTTTCTTTTTCTTAAAAAATCTCGTGTTGTTTTTTCCAGAAGATATTTACTTAAATTTTAGAATTGTACTACTTGTTTGGTTGAAATTAAGAGTTAAAAGAATAAAATATATTGTACCACAACCAAAATAAAAAGTTTGTTAAGACAACTACCAAAAGAAAATGTGACTTTAAAGCGCGACCAAAAACACCACAAATTTACATTTTATATATATAAAAGAAGCGATACAAAAATTTAACAGTTTTAGTTTAATGAAGCTGAAAAATTTATATATCAGCAGAAGTATATATTCAACATAAAAAACATTTTCAAAAATTTTTCAGATAGACTACCACCTTAAAGCTTTCAAGTACTTCGACTAAGACGATATTGATATTAAGTACTTAATGTCAATATCGCCTTTTGAAATAATGTATCTGCCATAGCTATTTTAAATATAGATAGTATTCGTATTTATAAAAAGTCTAATTTGGTGGTTGATTCAGTACAACTCTTCCTTACTAGAGCATGTCGCAAAAATCTTTACATCATTAACAAAGCAATTCATAATAAAAAACTGAAGTTGAAAAAACGATATTTTTAAATTTAAAAGATTTTTTAGTACAAATATTAAAATCTTATCCAATACATGTTTCCACGAACTCTGTTGTAGTCAGGAAGTTGTTCGACAGGACCTAAATTAAAACATTTTTAGTGTAAAATAAGAAAAATAGTGAATTATTATCAAGTAATAAGTGAATTATTATCAAGTATAAATGTTTGTAAAAGTTAAAACCTTGTCTATACCGGTCACAAATATAAATCTTACTTCTTTAAAAGTTTAAAAGAAAAAATACTTACACCGGCTACGACTTGATAACTAATTTGAAATACTTACCAACACCAGCTACAACGGGGCATTTATCGTAAATGTATTTTGAACAAATATCTTTAACCATTTTAGCGTCAATTATCTAAACACAATTTTATTTCTTCAAACATTATTTATTACTATTATTATTACACAAATTATGTGTGTATGTATGTATTTATTATTTGTACTGTATATTACAATTTAGAGATTAAAAATTACATTTATTCTGTAATTGAGTTCAGGGAGAGGAATTCGACGACCATATGTAAGCATTTGCCTGTAATGTAACTTTTCATATTAGTTTTCATAATCAAATAAAATATTTAGATATTTATAAAAAGAAATTTAGAACAAAAAGTACATCTAGAGAACAAAAAGTAAAACATTTACATCTTACCTTCCAATATCCTCGCATACTGGAGTAGAACCTAAAATTTTTATTTAAAAAAGAACTTAAAAGTTATTTAATTAGAAGTTATAAACTGTTAATTCTTGTTCAAAATTGAATAAAATAATAAATGAAGTTATTTTTATCGTTGTTCTCCTTTTGAATATATTTTAAAATAAAGACTTAATAGTTTTAAGAGCATAAAATAACTTGTCTGTGTAACTTTTAAATTTAGATCTTTTATATTTATATATATATTTATATATATATATATATATATATATATATATATATATATATATATATATATATATATATATATATATATATATATATATATATATATATATATATATATATATTAGGGTGGTGCTGAAAACAACTTATTTTAAAAATGTCAGCTGACAACCCCTAATGTGTTTTATATAATAAAATAATACTGGATTTAAAAAATTTTTGAATAAAAAATATTTTTACGGGTGCCACAAGGCTCTTATACATCAAACAGGTTCCTAATATTATAAAAAAAAAAGTTTTTCAAAAGTATATCATGTTGGGGCTCAAATGAAGCAAAATTATGTAAAAATTTCAAAAATAATCATTGTTTTATAAAAAGCAGAGATAAAAAAATTATAATTAAAAAAATCTTGTTAAATTCCCTTTTTTTTGTTATAAATTAAAAAGTCATTTTCTATTTACTAAAATCTAAAATAATAATATATTTATAAAATGATTCATATTTTTGAAATTTTTATATATTTTTGCATCATTTGAGACCCAACATGACATACTTTTGAAAAACTTTTTTTTTTATAATATTAGGAACCTGTTTGATGTATAAGGGCCTTGTGGCACCCGTAAAAATATTTTTTATTCAAAAATTTTTTAAATCCAGTATTATTTTATTATATAAAACACATTTAGGGTTTGTCAGCTGACATTTTTAAAATAAGTTGTTCTTACCACCACCCTAATATATATATATATATATATATATATATATATATATATATATATATATATATATATATATATATATATATATATATATATATTAATATTATCAAAAAGTTCATATAATTCGTGTTTAATACTCTTGCCAATAAAATTTTTTATAGATATTCTTAACATTAACTTATGTACATATATGCTTAACAAAATAAATATTTTAAATTTTAGATCATTTGAATAATTGAAGCTATAATACAAATTGACAAAGTTGGTATTAAATTATTAATTGAGACTTGTCGTTGTAATCAGAAGTCTCCATCTGATGCTCACAAATGCATAATTACTGCCTGGGGTGAGGATGCAACTTCCATTCAAACAGTATACAAGTACTACCAAAAGTATTCTACATCAAACATAAGTGATTATAGTCAGTTTTCAGATGAATCGAGGTCAGGTAGACCCAGTACCTCAACAACTATAGACAACATTGAGATCATTCAACAACTGCTTCATGAAGACAAATTTTTAACAATAGAGTAAATTTGTGATGTCGTAAACATTTCTTTTGGTTCAGTTTATTCAATAATCACCAAAAAATTGATGAAAAGATCAATTTGTTCACAATGGATCCCATATGGCATCACCCCAGCAAATCAACAAAATCGGGTTGAACTTGCGCATAAATTTCTGACCATCCTACGAGATGAATTGAATGTTGAACGACGTCTAATTGATGTGAATGAGAAGTGGATTTACCACAGATCGATCTGGTGCAAACCCAGTAATCCCACTTGAATTTCAAAGGGTGAAGAAGCTCCAAAACGTATCAGGAGATCACAATTTGATGCAAAAAGTATGGCGATTTGCCATACTTTTTGCATCAAAAGTATCTCATTTGATGGCAAGGTCTATGTTGAGGTACTTCCAAATGGACAATCGGTCAATTCAGAAGTGTACATGCTTTTCCTATAAAATATGCATTCTAATTTTGTCAACAAAGACTTGAAAAGAGTAACATGGAACACAATGCTCCTTCAGCACGATAATGCCAGGCCATATGTGTCTGCTGCAGTCAGAGACTTTCTTGCTGAGAAAAAAGTGTCATTCAACCTCCATATAGGCCCGACTTTAACTCATTGGACAGACATACTTTCTCTTCATTTGAATTTTATCGCAAGGATTTGGATTTTCAGACAAAGGAAGAGGTTCAAGAAGCCATGGAGACAAACTTAAGATCACATTCACATGATCATATGCAACGGCAACTGGAAAAACTGAAAACATATTTAAATTAGATTATTTTGCAGCAAGGTGCCTACTTATGATCCACTCTTTATTGAATTGTTCTCTGCTTATTCTTTGTTACAAAAAAAATTGATTATATGAACTTTTTGATTGACCTAGTGTGTGTGTGTGTGTGTGTGTGTGTGTGTGTGTGTGTGTGTGTGTGTGTGTGTGTGTGTGTGGTGTGTGTGTATATACACACACACACACACACACACACAAATAATTTTAAATGTATTTTACAAAATAGAGTGCTCAATGTTTTAAAAGAACCGAGCAATAATAAATCAGTAGAAAAATCACATATAAAAATTTTTTAACTTACACTATTTCATCTATAAAGACTCATCAGAAATGATGATTTCTGATGAGTTTTTACAGATGAAACATTTCTGATGTATCTTTATAAATGAAACACAATGTAAAATTAAAAAATTTCAAGTGATTTTCTACTAATTTATGTTTATTTTTATATATAACTTATAATAAAATTTGGAGACAATTATGCAATGGTAAAAATTAAACATAGTTTCAACAGTTTTAATACTCTTTAATACTGTAACTCTAATAATAGAAAAATTTAAATCAGTTTATAAACAGGAGAACTAAGTGAAACTTAACACAAGAAGCATAAGAGCTTTGCAAATATAAAATATTAAAATTCAAGCTTCAAAATTATTTTTTTCCTGAGAACTCTTATAAAATATCAATTATAAACTAGTTTATGATAAAAACAAATTGCTTTCAAAATAAAGAAAAAACATTTTTATCAAATTTTACTTGATCAACTAATATTTAAATGTAAAACTTTTAAGTTCATTCTATAGAAAAAATTAGTACAAAGTATAATACCGTCAAATTGAAGTAAGAAATTTGTTTTCAAGACATTCTTTGCACGATTAACTTCACTATCTGTAACACTTGTACACAAGCGCATCCTTAAAATAAATTTTAGTGCTATACACAACAATCACATATAAAAAAAATTATTTTTTATATATGTGATTGTTGATAAAAAATTAACTTCTTTTTTTTCTTGCTGTATTGAAAATTTAGGTACAACTTTTTAAAATTGAATTACATCAAATTTGAAGGTTGTGTTGACATAATATATGCACTTAAAAACCTCAAACATTTGGCAAAAAAGAGAGTGGATTCAAACCTACCAGATCCCCTAAATGTCTAAGTGTAAGCTATTAAGTTAAGCACATACCAGGAAAATGAGGCAAATAGTGAGGTTGACCTTAAGACACAAATAAATTCAAATGCACTTTTTATTCAGAGAAATAAAAAATTATTACTCACCATTCCCTTTGTATAACATAAACTAAATCATCAATTTTCATTTTATCGCAAACCATATAAGCCCCCCAAAGACCAGTATCTGTATAACAAGTATTGAAAGACATGTAGCTGTTTGCAAGGCTATGTTTTGAAACATCTGCAGCTAGTTGACCAGCTACATTTCTTGATCCACCAAGTGAACGGTCCCAGCTCCCAACTATCATATTAGCTACCATTAAAGTAAAATAGTCTGAATTAGCCCAACCACAACCTTCCACTGCCATAGCAATATGAGCAAGTGGCATATCATCATCACGAACACGAACCTTTTAAGTAAAAAGTCATTATAACAAACAATATTACAAGCAAATTAATGAAAAAAAATTATAATAAAAGCATAATACTGAGATTTTGCTTTAAAAATTGATATTTGGTTAAATAATAATAATTAAATAATCATATTTAGGTTCATTGTTACTAAGCATAATATTAAACAAAATTTTAGAAGATAACTATACAACTTAAAAAAATGATCATTAAAAAAAAAAATTAATTGCAAAAATAAATTACTTCTGAGCCAGTATAGCGAACTGGTTTTAAAACAGATTTATCATCTACTTTAGATTGGAGCCCACTAAAGTTCAACTCAGCAAGTTTAACAAGTTCATCATGATTAACACCTCCTGCAGCAGCTAAGACCATTCTTGGTGCACGATAATGTGTACTGATGTAGTTCTGAAGATCTTTTTTTGAAATAGATCTAAAGTTTAATGACAAAACTTTATAAGTAATTCAAAAATTAATTTTAAATAGTCTTTTCTATAAAACATCAAAAATTTAATTGTTTTGGAATGCTAATGCTTTGAAAATAAAATAGTAATTTTGAACTTTACTTGATATTTTTTGATGGCCCTAGAATAGTCATTCCTAGCGGCGTTCCTTGATAAGCAGTTGCATGAAGATGATCAAAAACAACCTCTTCTAATTGAGTATCAACCTCCTGTATAAAAAGTATAGAGTATCAACCTCATGTTTAAAAAGTATAGAGTATCAACCTCCTGTATAAAAAAAAATAGAGAATCAATCTCCTGTAAAAAAAGTATTGAGTATAGAGTATCAAGCTCATAAATAGTAACTTAATTTAAACTTAATAAATAGTAATTTAAGTTTTTGAATTACATGTATATAATAAATTATAAAAAAACTAGTTTTTATTTTTTTACTATTAATTGCAAAAACAAACCTGCATTTCCCTTAAAATTACCCCTCTTTCTCTTTCAATAGCTCCTTCATCAAGCACAGGATTTTGAATAATGTCAGATAAAATATTTACAGCTAAATAAAAAATAATAATTATATAAATGCTTGAAAAGATTATTTACTTGATATTTTGTAAAGTATTTATATTTAGAATCATATTAAGTATCATTTGTAAAAGAACTTTTTTTTTTGGTAATTTGAGTATTTTATAAAATATCTAAAACAGCTCAAATCTAATCGAATATTTTATTTCATACTTTAAATTCTTTTCTAATTTTCTAAAATACAAAATATTTTCAAAGTTCTATAGATATTATATACATAACATAAAGATTTTATATGCTATAACTACTGAAAAGAGGGAGATTTTAAAAAAGCCTAAAATTTCTAAAAACATTAAAACACAGGGCAAAATTTATTGTACATATTTCAACAACTTTATTATAGTAAAAAATATTTTACATTCAAACTTTCATTTTCTTCAAAATTAATTAACAGGGTAAGGGTCCTAATAAGCTGCAGATGGTCTAGAAAAAATTCAATAAAAACTTAATAGAAATTTAACGGAGAAAAAAAGTTAATAAACTCATCCCCATTTTTTTTTCAAAGAAGTTTACAGTTTTACAATAAGAAAGTTATTAACTTTTATACCCGAATAATTCAACAATTTTCAAAAATACATATATTTTGACATTTTTAACATTTCAAAAACAGGCTAAAAAAAGTTAAGCTAAACTAAAAAAAGTAAAATAAAACTCAAAAAAATAATAACTCTTCTCTTTTCTAATGTTATTATATTACATGAAGTGCTTAAAATAAAGTAGAAAATTATTTCTAATGGTTATTTACAATAAATAAATAAAGTATTATTACGTTAATTTTAAGCTATTAAAGAAGTTATTAAGTTTTGAACATTAATCAAAACAAAGATTTCAAAGATTTTAACTAACATTAACTATAATTTATTGAAATCGACTTTATAAAGAATAAGTGTAGAAATGATCGATGTGGACTTACCATGACCCATATTTGTACAGGTCATGTTAAGTCTATTATTCCACATATTTTTAGGTCTATTTCCACATGTTTTTTATATTGATTGTAATTAATTAACACATTTCAAGCGGGTATTAGGAATATTATTTACACGGGTACTAATCCAAACAGCTGATAAATAGCGGTTCACACAACGGCTACTGAAACATTTAAAGATCCATATTTTATGGGTCCGGACTGCAAGTGATTAAGAGTTATTCTAAAACTATTGTTGATGGAAACAAAAACAACAACAAAAATCCATCACAAATTGCCTACAAAAAGCAAGACAACGTGAGACTGACATCAGCTCAAGAACTGTTATAAAACATTTATCAAACAACTTCAAATTGATAGCAAGATGACTGGCAAGGAAATCTCTGATGACTCATAAATAAATATATACTAATGCTCGTATAAACTTTGTCACAATGATAAAACAGTGGACAGGTTTATCATTGTGACAAAGTGATGTTAAGCGAAGAGAGTACATTTCAAAAGATTTGTAGTTCAAGAACTATTTAAGACGCACTGTAGGAAAGAAAAAAAATATTTTTTTTGCATTTCAAAATTTTTTGAAATACACCATTAAAGCTGTCAAACACCTACTATCTGTAATGGCTATAGGTACAATAACTCTGAATAGATGTGGAGTGTGAATATTTGACAGCAGAGTCAAAATTAATGCAGCAGAGCATATAAAGGTTCTAGAAAGTAAGGTTCAGATCAATATGAATGCCAGTGGTACAACTGTATTCCAGCAGGACTCATGTCACTCAGCGCATTTGGAAAAAAACTGGTTTCTGGACAATGTTGTTGAACTTCTTGCTGACTGGCTTTCAAACTCACTTGAATTAAACATGTTTAAGAACTGTAGGAACCTTAAGAAAGAGAAGGTTGCAGACCACCATCCAACAAGTGATCTTAAAAACATCCTCAGACCAATTTGGATTAATGAAATCTCAGCGGATTACTAAAAAAATTCATCAGAAGTATGCTGAATGTATTATAACTTTATGTTGGCAAGAGAGTTGAGTTGGTCCTCAAAAACAGAAGATGTTACATTGGATATTGATTGACTATGACAATTGAGGCAGTAGCTGATGTTTTCTTTAGTATAAAAATAGAAAAAAATTATTGTAAAAAATTATAATATTTGTGGTTAATTTAATTTTATGACCACTACTGACAATAACAGCAGTAGTTGATGTTTTCTTCAATATGTTTTCTTTAGTAGTATAGCTGATTTTTTAATAGTACAGTTTAGTATAGTTGATGTTTTATTTAGTAGTATGGTGGTTTTTTATGCTTATTATTTTTAGGTACTATAGTCATCTTTATTTGAGAAAGTTTAATAGAGAAATGAACTCAACTATATCACATGACACTCATAACAATAAGCTATGCAGTTGCCATAGCTCCCCTAATCAACTTGAAGTCTTAACAAAGGGTTCCTTATGTGACCTCGAAAATGCATAATCACATGCACACCATCCATGTGCCACATGACACTATTAATATTTTAATATTTGATCCTGCAGCGGCCTTGTTTATCAAGGTTCATGCTTTGAAGTTATAAAGTTTAGAGAGAGTTGTAACCACAACTAAAACCACAACTAACCTCCTCATAGTTGCCTTCATGGCCTTGGGGAGGTGAATTGGAATTAAAAAAAATTAAAAAAAGAATTAGCCTTTTTGAGAATGATAAAAAAAAACATATTTAAATATAACTATAAATGTAAATTAAAACTCATAAAATATAAAATTATTCAAAAAATAACTTAAAAAAAACTATTACGAAAATTTTTTAATTAACCTTTGGGCAAATCTTTTTTGAAACACTTGGCATAATAAACTGTTTGCTCACGAGATGTATATGCATTAAGATGAGCTCCCATGTTTTCAACCTAAAGAAAACACCTATGATTAACATATTTTTATAATAAAAAAGTTGCTGTGTTCAATAAGCAAGTTTTTCTTACCTGCTCACAATCAACATGCTGAAAATTTGTCATAATGATGAACACATGTTCATTAGCAAAAATATTTAAACATTAAATTAAAAAGTCATTTAATCCAGTACTTATTAACTTATTAACTTTCTTATGTTTATGATATTGTGATATTTAATTTTGATATTTATGATATTTAAATTCTTTTTATTGAGTATCATTTTGAGTTAACATTGTTTTATTTTGTATTAACATTGTTTTTTGTTCATATTCTTTAAAACAAATTAAGGTAAGTGTAATTCCTAGTTTTCATGCATCAGTATCAGATAGTTAATGATATATTTTGTGTTGTAACAAGATACCATTTAAAATGCCATTCAATTTTATTTTGACAATTTGACTGTCTGTTTACATGTTTTAACAATTTCAACAAATCAAAAATGCACTGAAAAAAAGTGAAAGAAAACTAGTAAATCAAAAAAAAATTCTTTTTTCAAATCCATGCTTTATGCAAGCAGAATTCTATTGGGCCTAGAAATTCTTTTTTTGTTATCTTTTGTAGAAGGAAAAATTACTGTTTTTTTTTTTTTTAATTTAAAAATTACTGTTTTTACTAAATTTTTCTTTTTTAACTTAATAACTTAAGACTTATTAACTTAATAACTTAAAACAATAGGTTTTTAACTTAATAACTTAAGACTTATTACTTAATAACTTAAAACAATAGGTTTTGAATCGCTGCGCTTTAATGTCTTCGAAACTGCAAATAATTTGCAAATTAATGATTTTTGTGACGTAATACGCAATTCATATCAAATAAATAAAATATATGGGGAAATACAAATTAAATTTTTGTTAACTTAATTAACTTTTTTTGGTCAAATTTTTCCATTTCCTTGTATTGTCATCGAAAATGATTAAGTGTGCAAAATTTGAGCAAAATTGGTTGAGAAAAAAGCTTTCAAAAATTGATTTCAAGTTTTGTGGCACACAAACATATATATATATATATATATATATATATATATATATATATATATATATATATATATATATATATATATATATATATATATATATATATATATATAGAAAGTAACCTTATATAAAGCATGGAAAAAAAAGGTGCATAATAAGATATTTATATATATAAACTTAAAAAACTAAAACAAACTTAAAGAAATTAATTTAAAGTATGTTAAGAGTAAACAACTTTGAAACAAGCTAAACTAATGTAATAATACTTTATCTATTGTAAATAACCATTAGAAAATAATTTTTTACTTTATTTTAAGCACTTCATGTAATATAATAACATTAGAAAGGAGTAGAGTTATCATTTTTTTTTAGTTTAACTTAACTCAGCCCATTTTTGAAATGTTAAAAATGTCAAAATATGTATTTTGGAAAATTGTTAAATTATTCGAATATCAAAATTAAAAATTCAAATATCTGAAAATTACAAATAGTTTAAGTAATTAAACCCTAGACAAATTCTTATTTTTGAAATAATTTAAAACTTTTTATATAGCCTCTTTTTTAAGGTTTCAGCAATAAACACTTGATATTCATTTTTTATGATTTGTATAATTAAATTATAATTATTCTAATTACAAAAAAAAACTAATAAATGAATTTTGTCTAATATGCAGAACAATTAGAAAAATTAATGTGTTTTCTTGAACTTTTATAAAAAATCTAATAACAAAAAACACAAACAATAAAAGTTAAATAACAATTTACTTGTTTAACAACAAAACAAACAAAAAAACTACAAAGGAGTTTTTTTGTTTAATTCAAACACTAATGCATGAAATAAACAGTAACCTACCTCTAATTCCAACTGTAGTTGAGTTCTGTTTTTTGTTCCCTAAAATTATCAAAATAAAAAAAGTTTAATGTTAAACTGGCTGAATATGAACACAATCTAGTTTTTTTTTTTTTTGTTATATATACAAGTATTTTTTTTTTGTTATATATAAACTGCTATAATTGATGCACTTTACTTGAAAGCTAAAATTGTATTAATTTTAGATGGATACACATAAAGTAAAGTTAAAAATATATTGAGTACTTATTTTTATTTAATTTCAATTATTGTTATTTAATTTGAAGGAACTTTTAATATATAGATCTTTAATTAAACTCAATGGTCTAAAAATTTAGAAACTACAGAATTTTTACATACATACATAGCTTATGCATAAAGAAACAACATGTGTATTTTGTTGTTTCTGTGATCAGATGAAAAACATCAAAATATAAGTGTGAACCAAATTTATTTTTATTAAACTCAAATAATACAGTGAAAATACCAACAACTAAAAAAAATATTTTACGCATCATAATATTCAATTATTCTTTGTATAGTTTAAATCAAACACTTTATTGATGCATATTTTAGTTTAACAAATTTTTCAACACATTTCAAGGCACAATTATTAATATATGGGCACATTTTTTGTGACAAATTTTAGGGTCCTTAATTAACAAATAAATAACAAAATCAATGAGACTTTGTTTATGCTGTGAAGTTATGTGCATGTTGATTATCTTTAAATTTTGAATTGGGATCATATCTGGTAAATTTCAGTCAAATATAAACTTATTTGGGACAGCATAAACTGCTTTTTGTAACTTACTTTCTTGACAATCTTTACCTGAGAAAATCCATTTAAAAGGACATGAGCTTGATCTCTCTAATTTAGACTCTAATTAGGGGATTGATGTTGCTGATAAAAGAGCATTACTGTGTACTATGATGTACATGCACTATGTATTACAAAATTTACAATCTTTTCAAAATAAAAATAAAATGTAAGTGTCTTTATACTGCTTCGTACACACTTTCCCACAGTCTTAAAAACTTGACAATAAAACATGTCAAAATTACCACCAAATTATACAATATGCAACTTGTAAAAATCTTTTAAAATCATGCAAACATGCCCTAAATTGAGAAAATTTATAAAAATTGGTTAAAATCTCATGCTTCTTTGTACTTGCTAAATGTAACAATTAGTGACATGACATAAATTTTTTTTTTTTGTTACTTGTATCTATTATAAAAACCAGGTAAAAATACATACAATCCAACAGCCCAAAAACTAGGGTCAGCATATGGTAATGCTGACATAACTGCGGGCCTGGCAGTGTCTGAGGTAGGCAACCATTTTGCCAAACTAGTTTTTATGTTGTGGTAAAAATACTATTCTTAAATAATAATTTTTATGAAATGTATCTGTATAATGATAATGCTTTTTAATGAAATATTTATATATAGATGTGTATAAGTTTTTTTGATTAGAAATCTTTCTTTGTTTTGATAAATGTCTCAATATTTATTTGTGAACATTTATAGTCTTCAATGCTTATAATTTACCACAAACATTATTAAGCTAGTGTGCAAAATTTTAAAAATCTTACTTGTTATTTCAAATAAATTAAAAACAGCAAAAAAAACACTTTATTTAAGTTCTAAATAAAATAATCAAAATAAAAATAGCTAAATAAAATTTTATTTAAATTCTGAATAAATTAAAACAAACAACAAATCAATGTTTCATTTAAATTCTAAATAAAATAATTAGAGTAAAAATGAAAATTTCTTATAAAATAGTTGATACGGCAAAACAGACATTCTACATAAGTTCAACTACATACAAACCTTTTGATTTGTTTTGTAAACAAAACAACCAAAACAAAAACAAAAAAATGAACAGTTTATTAATTATAAATATGTATTTTGCTACATAAGTGGTTTTGTGATAAGAACTACTTTTTTGGGGAAACTGCATAAGTATTTGGCTCTTAGAATGAACCGTAAAATTTTCTAAAAAGAATTTTATTTAACTAATATGATTTTGTTTAACTGCAACTAATACAATCATAACTTTTAAATATTACCCACAAGTCTCTTTAACTTTTTAAATCACAAATCTTTTTTAAATCTTTTTATTATTTATCATAGACATTTCTACATTCCTTATAAAATTTTTTACATAGAAAATCCAGAAATATCTAGAAATTCCATATTGCTGATTCATAGTGTTTTTGAAAAATGAAACGTTTTTAGGATGCTATCATCCCGCTCTTATGTGCAATGAAGAAAAAAACAAAAACTTGATTTTTTTTATAGGACACAATATTTAGATAATAGTTAATTCTATAGCATAAAGTTCAGTTAACTATTATAAAGGTAAAATTTACCACTCAGAAAAAAAGTTTTGTAATCAACCATCCAAAAACAAAACAAAAAAAACAAAAAAACTGACTGTCAGGTCTATTCGTTAACTGGTCACAAGCCCTGCCAGGAAATGCATGCGGTTTTTTGTCTTGTATGTCCACGTATGAGTAAAACAGTTTTAAACATTAAAAAGAATGATTTCCCCATATTCTTAATTTATTTTATTTTTAAAGAGGAAAGCGAAAATAAACTGCCATCTGTTTGTAAAATATATTTGCATAATTTTAATGTAACAAGTATATATTGTCCCTATAAGAAAACGCCTGTGTATACTTTTATGTAAGTATACGTCTGTATATACTTTTAAAGCATGCGCATGTATAACCTTTTGTATTATATAAGTATAATTTTTTCTTCTTAAGTATATGGACAATTATCTTATTTGGATAAGGCATAAACTTTATACATGGAATGTCTGTGGTTCGATTCCTACAAATGTGAAATTTTTTTTTGTTTTTCTTTTAAATACCCCTGGTCATATGTTTGCTTTGCAATCATTTATCTTTTCTTATTTGTAAATAAACAATTTTTTTGTTTCTGAATGATACACATCTCATTTGCAGATTTCTTATACCATTTAAGCCTTTCAGTGTATTTTCTAAGTAAGGTGCACACACATATATATAGTTTTTAAGCTTCAATTAGGCCATGCCATCTACACAGTCTTAAATGTTTCATATTACCTTTCTTTTCCTTTAAGTTTTTATCCCTAATCTTCTAGTGGAGACACATTTCTTTTCAACATTTGGCTGTATGCGTGTGTAAAAAAACAAAAAAACAAAAAACTCAGAAAGAGGCGGGTCTCAAACCACAGACATTTTGTTTAGGAAGTCAATGTTTTATCCAAATAAGCTAAATGTGCATATAAATAGGAATAAATAAATATAGTTATATATTTAAAAAAGTTATACATAAAAGTATACACATTCATTACATAGACGTTTTCATATAGGGACAACATATACCTGTTACATTAAAATTATACAAATATACTTTACAAACACATTGCAATTTATGATTTCGCTTTCCTCTTAAAGAAAAAATAATAATAATAATAATAAAGGAAAATAATTATTTTTTATGTAGATTTAAAAGCATTTTTTTTTTTGCCTTGCCTTATCTAATTTTGTTGCTGAAAATAACAACCACTCTAAAGAAACAAAAATAAAAATAGTACACAAACTATTTAAAATATTAATTTCTTCTTATTTTTTTCTATTTAAATTTCATTTTATTTTCTAATTTGTTAGTTTTGCATTTTTTACTTTTGAAACTTTTTTCCGCAATGATTAATATTATAAAACTTGCAAATGGCTGTGACCAAGTTGTCTAAAATAAAATACTCACATGTGGTCATACAAGACGAAAAACTGCACACATTTCCTGGGAAGGCTTGGGTCAAATTTACCATCCACTTTGATATTTTACTTTCCACGCTAATTTCAGAAGCTTATTTGGGCTATGACCTTGGTCAACCTGCCTTAAATAAGCAACAGTGATTATGTTATAAAAGGAAAATCATATCAAGAAAATAGTGAAGTGATCTTCAACAAAAACAAATTTTTAATTGTTTAAACTTGTTATTGAATTGTATTTTAAATAAAATTTAATAACAAGTTGTATTTAAAATTGTAAATTAAATTGTCCAAATTGTATTAAAAGTTATTTAATATACATTAGAAACTGTTAGTTTTTATATTTACATTAATATACATTTAATATTACTATGTAAATCAAGATAAATTGAAAAATAATCATTAAAAATATTACCAGAAGCTTTTAAAATGAAATTTTAACAAAACTTTAAGGTTTAGGATAAACTTGAATTAAAAAAAAGTTTTTTGAAGTTAAGGCCAGTAACATGCAAAATGGTTCTCAAAAAATGCCAAGTTTAATAGGATTAGTAAATTTTATTCTAATGCATTCCAAAAGCAAACCTTTATTATATTGACTGATCTGTACTGAAGCACATTATTGATCATTACTACTGGTCACTTATATGCTTGAGCTAAATCTTTAAATTAAACTGTTTTCTGCAACAATCAAAGACAAAGTACAAACTTGGTGGAGAGTTAGATGATACAGGTAAGATTTTTCTTAAAAAAGTATTAATACTGCTTTTTTATTTTTACTTATAAAAAATATAGTGAGAAAGTGATTAATATACTGAAGGATATGCAAACTTTTATAACCAGTAAGGTTAGTTGTTCAATATTAGTTTAACTCACAACATGAGTTAAACTAATAATTTTTTGTATATATCTTAGAATATATGTTGACATGATGATAACTTAATAACAATGCCAGCATATTCATAATTTAAGATACTAAAACTATACATAGTAAAATATAATTTGTATATTTATTTTTAATCAATTAAGTTACAAAACAATAAAAAGGTACCTTCATATTTAAAGCTCAAAAACATGTAATTCTTTTAAAGTATTAGTAAAAAAGACAGGAAAAATATAATTACTTTAAAAGCCATATGTTCAAGAAAATGTGCCACACCGTTGTTTGCTTCAGTTTCAAACCGACTTCCAGCATCAATCCATAACCCAACCTACAATATATAAAATTTTAATATATATATATATATATATATATATATATATATATATATATATATATATATATATATATATATATATATATATATATATATATATATATATATATATATCTGTACTTATTTTTATAAAAAACTGGACAACTGACCTATAAAGGTCGGTTGTCCAGTTTTTTATAAAAATGAGTTATGTATGAGACCTTTTCAGTTTTTTTAGTATCTACACAGAGGTATAAAGACTGTTTTCCTATGACAATGTAAAACAAAGTTTGGCCAATATAAAAGGTCTGGTGTCCCCAAAATGTTTAAAGGAAAAACACCTGTTGTCCAGAAATGACTTATTACCTTTCGGTGTATTCAGTGTTTAGGAGTTGCATAAGGTTAGTTGTCCAGATACATCCTTTTACCTTCCAACATTAAACTTGTCTGCGGACATCGGACATTAATCTACTATCTTGTTACTAAGGTCACACTGCATCATCTGTCAAAGTGCACTGAAGAACAAACAACTCTGTGTAGTATTATTGATGTTTTTTAACTCTAATTAAGTGATTGTTTCCAGAAGTGACAATAATATTTAATATATTCAACACATCAAGTCTTTAAAATGAATAGCAGAGGTAAAAAAAATGATTGAAATGGTCATAGCCATGAAAAAGGAATGTGAACATAAACAAACGGAAATTCGAGGTGAGAACATTATTCTATCATTATTATTATACAAAGGTATATTGATTTATATTACAATAAAAGAATGATGCTTTCTAATTCTTATTCTTTCCTATTCAATCACTTTACTAATCTTGTTACGTGATGTAACAAGAAAAGGAAAACATTCGTTTTAAGGTTATTTTTTTCAACATCACACCACAATATTTTTTGTAATTTCACTGTCAACAATGTTTGTTTTATTTATTTTTACTTTAGATGTGAATGAACTAAGTAAAGAGCCACCCAATTATTCTACAGAGCTGAATAAAGATGAATGTGAAGATACATTTCTGGTGGATTAAGGTGCTACATGCTGTTGTGTAAACATATAATTTTTTTGCTTTTAATATTTGGTATATCCCTAATGTTAAAAGATTTTATCTTTATATTTCAGATGGTGTAAATAATAATGAACCGATTAATAAGCTGCCCACTTTTTCTACAGAACTGAATATAGAAGGACGTGGGGATATATACCAGTTGGATGAAGGTACTACATGCTTATTTGTAAAAAAAATCACAACTTTTATAATTAGCTTATTATAAAATCGAATTTTAACCTTGTTTTTTTAACCATTTAGGTACTGAATCAAAGATAGTACGATGTTTCAACCGAGTACAAGTGGTACTAAGTTAGGTATTACAATGGAAGATAGTACGATGTTTCAACGGAGCACAAGTGGTACTCAAAAAATATCTGGATTTCCTTTATTCAATCCTTTGTCATCTGAAGATGATACTGATGATGATAAAAATTATGAACCCAAAGATAACAATTACAGCTTAAGTGATTCAGACATGTAGGCCGAAGAAATAATCGTTTGAATTATTTGCTGCACAGTAATGAAGACAGGATAGGATCTGAAAGTTGTGATGAAGAGTGTGCCAATCTCTGAGAAGAGGTTTTGGATCATCTTAAAGATGTATTGGTGCGCTGTGTAGAGGTTAGGATCTACATGAAGATCACCGGGTAAGAGGCAAAAAGTGTGCCAGGAAACCAGAACAATGGAAAAATGAAATTCAAAAAAGGAAATGGGTATCTGGAGAGCAGTATGTAACAAAGGGTGGGAGAGTAAAAGAATCTAGGGTGATGAAAAAGTTGTTTCATTTGTGAAAGAAAAACCTATAGCACGATCCGGGCTTAGGAATAATGCTCAGAACCAACGCCGTCAAAACACAAAATGCTATTCATTTGAAGTGCGCGACAGTAATAACTGTATGTAAAACATTTTTCATTAACACACTACCCATTGGAGAAAAATTTGTATCTGTGGCATTAGATAAAAAGAAAAAGGCTCAAGGAGGACCTATATTACCCAATCAACGAGGAAAAAAGGTGTCTCCAAATAAAACTACAGAGTTAGTTTTAAATGGTATTCAAAATCACATTAAAATGTTCCCCGTCAAAGAAAGCCGTAGAGAACGTACAAAGAAACAGTAGAGAACGTACAAAAAGGTCATACTTGGGAAGTTTTTTAAATTTAAATACCATGTAAAATTTGTACAAAGAGCAGTGTAGGAAAAAAAATATATGTGAAAGTCAAGTCGCATTTCATTATATTTATTGTAGAATGTTTAACAAAGACTTTAACTACTTCTTCAAAGAACCAAGCAACAACACATGCGATGTGTGTGATTCATATTGTATAGCCTTGGTTAATGCCAAAACAGAAAAAGAAGAAATACAAACAATTAAGGACAATCATCAAAAAGAAACTTAACTGCGATATGAGCTCAAGAAATCTGACAAAATATTGGCTAAAGATAGCAATTTTCAGAAGGTTTTAATGGTTAATCTTTAAAAATGTCTACCAATTCCCTTAATAATTCTCAACGTTTTTATTTGAGGAAACTCTGGACCTTGAACTACACTATTTTCAACAATACATCCAACAAAACATATTGCTGTATGTGGGATGAGACAAAGGTAGGCCGAGGAGGAAATGAATCAGCCTCTTGTTTACTGAAATGGTTTTCAAGTACGTCTTCGGAAAACTTATCAAATCCGTTAATTTGTGCTATAATACGAGAAAATCATTGGTAATGGTCAACAATGTTACTCCAATTTGAACAACACCTGAACCTATTGCTGTACCAAAATACAGAGATCTCATGACAGCCTTACAATGGGTTCCTAGTACGATGTATTCATTATACAAAAGTATTTCTACTACAAACAATAACAATGATGCAAGCATTAAATAAAAATAATTAGTGATGCTATATCGAAATTCTCCAATATATATATATATATATATATATATATATATATATATATATATATATATATATATATATATATATATATATATATATATATATATATATGATTATAAACATTTATTAATTTTGTAATTATGTAATAAATTAGATAGTTATGATAATTATCTAAATCTCTAGAAACTTGGAATTCTAAAAATAATTTGTAATACAAACTTTTTGGAGAATGTACAGCTCCAGTGGTCTGGATTCTAACTATTTTAACCCAAAGTTCTATCAAGTTATTGGAAGGCAAGAGTCAGAGAAATTAAAAGTCCTGTATTAGTAAAAATAAAGACCCCTGGATTCTTAACTGTAGAAATTTAACCTGAAACTTTCTATCCCTGAAAAGAAATAAGAACACATGTGTAGACTAGGAGTGGTAGTAATCACAACAAAGAATAAAAAGGAGCAACTCTGAAGTAAATATAGATTTAAAAAATTTAAATTCCATGCATTTTTTTCTTATTGTGGTTCATGTATGGTCTCTTAAGGATATTGGAGCTTCTGGAGACCAGAAAACCAATAGCAATTTAAAACCATTTTGGATAGCATCATATTTATATTGCTATTTGCCAGAAATAAAATAAATAAAAATAATACTAAAATTTTTGAACAGCAAATACCATAATAATAAATTAATTTTCCAAACAAATAAATAAACAATTCATAACAGATTTAAAATATTTTAAAACAATAAGTAAGAGATCAACATCAAAAACCTTTTGAATTAAATTATTTGTTTGGTTTAAAAGAAATTTGAATATTTTATACTGTGCATGTATCAATTCCTGAATCTTCAGAAGCAATTCTTAAGCCATTTGACAAAGATGATGTCACAGTTTCTGGAACATTGTATAAAGACTAAACAAAATTTTAAAAATATTTAATATGCTAACATTTTATTACATTGAAACAATATAAAATTGCACTTTATTAAACTAAAAAAATACAATAATAATATGAAAATTTATTTTACTTGTTCATAAGGTGAGAGAGTACTTTGTAACTTTTGTTGTGTGAAGATGGAAACCTAAATAAAATAATTTTTTTTCAGCTTTTTTCTTTAATTTTTTTAAACTTTTTTGAAATTTTATTATTTTAAGTCTAATATAATCAAACTGATGTCTTATGAAATAAAATGTGTTTGTAGAACTTTTTACAAGTGACTTAAGATTTGATTTCAAAAACATTAGTCAAGACGCATTCAACATATATGTAAATAAGATTTGCAACGATAATTACCCATTTTGCACTTGCAGAAACTGTAACAATAAAAAAATAAAACTTTCTTAGCAATTGCTAAGCATTAAAGTTTTAAATATTTCACCACAATATTTTGTTTGCTTTTGGCTCCATTACTAAAATTTTTATTTTTTACTTTATTAGATCTTTACTATGTGCCCATGCTGAGGAATTTGGAGGCAGTTCATATATAAAAGAAAAAAGATTCAGACTGTAGGAAAATGTATACTAAGTAATTGATATGCACGCAAATACTCTGTATAAATAAATGCAAATAATATTTTATTTGATTGTTTAATATACAACAATATTATAATTTCTTTTGAATTTTCGCAGTTATTTATATGCAAAAAATTGTTTTTCATTATTGTCCACATCGAAATTCTTTTTACTATCAATGAACTAATAAAATTTAAATAAATTGAGACACTCGACAAAATTACTACAATTAGAACATTAGTGTAGTACATAAAACCAGAAACTATTAAAAATAAATCAATTTAAAAACTTACTTTATTAATTTGTGGACGAATACACCTACTTATATGTGGCAAGCGGTTTGCTAGCTTTGAAGCCATCTTTTCTTTCGCCTTACCATAAATAAGGAAGACGCATAATTAAAGGGGTATTCCGATGTTAGGTGTTTTTTTTTGTAAAACCGTGACCCGAATGTTTCAGAGAGGTTATATATATATACATATACATATATATATATATATATATATATATATATATATATATATATATATATATATATATATATATATATATATATATATATATATATATATATATATATATATATATATATATATATATATATATATATATATTTTATATATATATATATATATATATATATATATATATATATATATATATATATATATATATATATATATATATATATATATATATAATTTTATTTGCCGTATAGTATTATTTACACAAAGGCTTATAATATTATATCGGCAGGATTTCAAGAAAATCGTAATGACCTTATCACGAAGCCCTTAACAAAACTCTATTTTCTTCTACAATAAAAACATCTATATACTATATAAAATAACTATATACCGAGAATATATAATCACTGAATATATCAATAAAAGTTTAATACTCTACATGCTTCAGAAGTGAAACTCAAAATAAAACATAACAAATCAATAGGCAGTATAGCAACTTAAAATATTTTTTTAAAAATCAAAAAAATCAAGGAATATTTTTTGTTAAAAAAATGATTTTTTTTAGTAGATTGTTTGAAAACGGAATAGGTTAATTTAGATGAAAAAACAAAATTAGGCCGTACTATTTCATTTCAGAGTAAAGGTCCACGATAAGATATGCAAAAATGAGCTTGTTTATTTTTGCAAATAGATTTTTCTAGAATGCTATTATTACGTAGGTTATATTTGTTTTGGGGTTTAATTTTGCAAAGGTTTACAAAAACATCGGGGACATAAGTTCTTTACATTTGTACATAAAACACAAAACATTAAATACATTTAGTTGATAAACATTTAAGGCGTCCATTTCTTTAAAAAGCTATTCAGAATTCGAAAAACGATTTTTAAAGTTTGTTATGCGAGGTGGGTGTTTCTGATGCCGATAAAGAGATTTAAGTTTAGTTTTATGTGTACTTCCCCATATAAAATCTGCATAATTGATATGAAAGTGAATAAAAGAGTAATATAATTGTGTTAATTGCTACTTGTTTAAAACACCTCTCGATTTGCATAGAATTCCAATGTTTTTTTCAAATTTATTAGAAATATTATTGATGTGTGATATCCAACACAGATTTTCTTCAATAAAAACTCCTAAAACTTTTTTGTCACTTTTTCTCTTTTTAGGATGACATTGTCTATAGAAAGATCAGGCATATTTACAAGCAGTATCTGTTTTTTGTAGTTTGGATGGAAAAGTATCCCTTTTGTTTTTTCAATATTTAAAGGTAGCCTATTTTTTTTGAACCAAAATGAAATTTTAAGTTTTCTGTTCATATTATTAAAAAGTATGTTTATATTTTCATGTGACTGAAATAAGTTTGTATCGTCTACAAAAATTATAGTCTTTAAATCGGATGCTTTGTTAAGATCATTTATATTTACATAATGAAAAGAAATGGTCCAAGTTTGGATTCTTGTGAACCATATATGTTATGTTCATTAATGTTTGAGGTTGGGAATTTTTGTTAAAAATAAATTGCTTTCGGTTGAAGAGATGAACTTTTGAACGAACTTCGAGTTTTACCAGTCAAAAGTTTTTGAAAAGTCAATGAAAACACCTAGTGTAAATTTTTGATTCTTAAAAGATTTGTTAATACAACGTGTTAATTGAAGAATAGCATGTTCGGTTGAGTTGTTTTTTTTTAAACCGAACTGATTTTCATAAAGGAGTTTATTGGTAATTAAGTATGAGTACACTCTGTTATACATTATTCTTTCTAATATTTTTGAAAAAACTGGA
>NC_088933.1:19392500-19505000 GCF_038396675.1 Hydra vulgaris
TAAATGTGTATACATATTTATATTATTCATAAATACCTAATTTAAGATTGATGAGAGTCTAATGAAACGACCTTGTATATGTCTATTTCATATTCTTTTCTAACAGAAAAAGATTCACGATTAACCTGTTTCTGTTGAAATATTCTTCTCTAACAGAAACATTTTCATCATGGTTCTTCTCTAAAAGGTTCATCGTGATATTTGTAACCTAAAAGATTAAACTTTAGTACAAACTTAGCTCTTTATAGTCTTCCTCAACATAGAATATAATGAAAACAAATAATTTATTCTTTAAGTCTGAAAAACCCAAATCAATGTAATCTATAATAGAATATCTACTAAAGTATTATTATTTTTTATAAAAAAATTCCAATGAACAAACAATTAAGACATTCTTCAAAATGATAACAAAACACCAAAAACCAAGGATATTAAATCTAGCACTAAGTAATACTTTAAAAGTATATTAAATATGTAACCTAATCATACAAAGAACTATACAAAATCTTGTATAGTAATTTAACTCTAAAATTCAGATAACAAATTTTTTAATAATTTGCTTAAGGTATCTTAAAAGGTTGAAAATTATACCTAACTAAGGCTATATAACAAATCCTACCCTAAGGTAGAAATACCTACTTTTTTTAATTTAGGGTTTAACAAATAATTTCGGAAAAATATATTTGAAAGTACAAAGTAGACGTTTTATTCTATAATTTATTAAGAGAAGCGTCATTTAGAAAGAAAAAGAAAAGACAAAGAAAAAATTACATAACAAAAATACTGGAGCACTACTTAAAAACATCTCTGTAAATCAACTTTTAGTTCTTTTAAATGTTGCTGTAAATGTTGGGAAATAAGCAGTCTTTAACGCGAAAAAATTTCTTCAAAATTATTGTTGAAGAGGAAATATCTGTCATATGCGTGGTTAAGGGCCAAACCTGCCTATTCAACGAAGTTGAAAAAATTAGTTTAGTTAATGATTAGTGTTTCTTTGAAAACACCAAATTAAGGACCGGCGGAGTCGTCTTTTTAAGACTCGAATTTAAATGAAAGACGAATTTAGATCATATGCGTACACCGAATTTAACTGAAAGCCGAATTTGGATTTTAAAAATACATTTAATTGAAAGATAATTTTTTTTAAGAACTTGTGTAAATTTATTGTTTTTTGCTTTAGGTGTTCCAAGAAAACCTAATGGTTTTGTCAAGGAGTACACAAGAAAATTATTTAACTAGGAAGTTCAAACCTCCTTGCTTACCTATGGTGCAAAATATGATCAGAGCCTACTTCGAATCCTAGGTCTCATGCTTCTAAAGCAAGCGCTCTAACCACTCCGTCGCGGTTGCTATATAATCATTTTTTATAAACTAAAATTATTATTTTTTAGCTTGTAATTAACCATAATTCAAAACATGACGAAGAACATGTGAAGCAAAGTAATTTTTAATTCATCAAAAAAATATACGCACACAAAAACAGTTTGCATCAAAATAAAAAATTTAAAAATTCAGTAGTAATAGGAACTTAATTTATGGAATCTTTACACCTCCTAATGTTTTTGAACGAACATGAATAAAGGAACAGTAACACTTTTCATTTAAAAATTTCGAATGTCAATTTTATAAAGGTAAAAGATCGTTAAGAACATTAGGATCGTTAAGAACATATTCACCTGTTTTTTACAATTAAGATTTTTTGAAAGCGATAAATAAGAATTAATGAGTGATGAATAGACTTTGTGCCTGAAAAAATTTTTCGAATATTGACTCAAATTTATTTCTAACATGTTTTTTTCTTTCTTTTTTTACTGAACTTATGTTCCTAATGCCGAGGTGGCCACTTTAGTCGAGAATCTACTTCTTTTATTGGTTACCAACCCTCTTTCAACTGTTTAACTCCGAAACACTTTTCAATCTTGACGAACAAGGCCGCTGCGCACTGAAACTGGTTGATATACATAAAACATGTAATATATTTTATATCTCTTCTTTATAAAATGAAAAAAAGTTTATAGCTTTCAAATTTAACTGAAAGTTAAATGAAATTTTGAAATTGTTCCGAATTTAACTGAAAGCCGAATTTCTATTTCAACTTCGGCACCGAAGTCGAAGCCGAAGTCAACTTCGCGTTTCAATAAATTTAGTAACCCGAATTTTACCGAATATTCGCCGGTCCTTAACATCAATACACTGTTGATTTTTATGGTTTACTAGCTTTTGTTAAGAACTTCTAAACTTTTCGTCTTATTATCTCATTTCAACATATTCGTTGTATAGGCTGGTTTGTCGCAAAGTCATCCATATATACTGGCGAGAAAATAGAAAGTTTGTCAAGTTCTTATGAAGTGTTTGCTGCACAAGTTGTTTCGTCTATTTCTATGAATAATTATAAATTATGGCCTGAGAAGATTGACGACAATACAAGAATATATCTGGTACGTCATGGTTTGTTTGTAATTTACCGATTTCAGTGAAGGAGCAAAACATAAATTTAGATAAAGTTAATAAGAGACTTTTCTTTCATTTTCATTTTAGTTCATGCTAAAAATTTTATGGATAGTTTTTTTTAAGGATTAGAATTAGATATGATATATCATATTGCTTGTCAGAGTGTCTTAAAGTTGCTAATTTAAACAAAAAGATGCTAGAAATTAGACTTAAGATTGATTCTTATCATTGTAACTGGTACAATATTGCTTCTTAATTAGCTTTTTCTTTTAGTAACTTTCTTTAGAAATTAAAGACTAGAACATAAAGACATATGACATATAGAACATATGGTAAACAACTCAATTGTGATAACCACCCATCATCATAAATGTTTGACTATTTAATTTATTCAATCCCTTTAACTCTTAAGTCGGAAAAAAATTATTTTTGTGGAAAACATGTCTTTAGGATATCTATGGAAAAATGTTTTACGTCTTGAGTTAGCACACCGTACTTGAATATTTAAATTAATGTTTAGATTGCATTGCAGTATTTGTACTGTAAAACTAGTTTGCTTACCGCCACTACAGCTCATTTTGATATAATTTTGTTTTTATTAATTGATAATCCTCAAACAATCTGTTACGGCAGTTTTTAAAGAATTTACTCGTAGCGACTTTAACTGACCAATTTTTTGTCATCCAATTGAATTATCTGTAAACTAACCTCTAACTTATGGAGAACTTACAAGAACTTATCTCAAGTGTTCATTGGTCTGCTGAAAACATTGTTAGTAGCATTATTTTATATTTGAATGAAACCAAATTTTCATTTCATTAACTAGATGCATTGCGATTCAATGGTGCTGTTATTTTCACGGGATGGAAAATTGGCGCTGTTTACACAGTTAAAAAATATGGAAAAGATCACTACTGTGGGGGGATTTATCTGTTACTTTCAACAAATTGACATTCTAGCATTCGTTTCAAACGTTAGACGAAGTAGGTGCTTAACAATTCAAGGTGGTTAACAATTGCAAATACAGTCTTACGATTGTATTTGAGCCTTAAAGCATTATCAGAGGAGCATAAAATCTTGATTTTTTTCCTTTTAAAACCATATGTCTCTGTATGGTTACATATCAAAAAAAGTAAACACTTTACAAATGGAGTAGAAAAATGGATTTGAAGTAATAAAATTGTCAAGATTCCTGCAAATGATTTACTGAAAGTAAAAAATCCAGTAATTGAAAGAAACGCTTTTTTTTTGCACAACCAGAAAACTTGCTTTTAACAATGGTAATAGACAAAAGGGTTCATATTAGGTAGAGATATAAAGGCAAGAAGCTTATAAAGAGTTTTCAACCGCCTAAAATTAATTTATTGCTACCGATTACCGATTACCGTAATTATCTGGAACACTACTACACTTTTGCCAACACCTTTTTTTGCAAAAAAAGTTTCTTTCTTTAAAAAATTTATTTAATTTATTTATTATTCGATTACTTTGTTCTGCTAAATTGTCCCAAGCTACTTGTTAAAGAACTTACTCAACTTCATTTCATTTGTTAGAAAAATGATTAAAAGATAATATTTCTTCAAATATTTATATTCTGGAGCTAGCATATTTCACAATATGCTAGCTCCAGAAGTAAAATATTCGTTTATTATTTATTTTGTTTACTTAAGTACCCTATTCTGGTAAAAGTAAACAGCTATGTTTCAGTGATCACGGTGAAGGCGAACCAACTTTTTTTTTTCTTTAATTTTTTGTTCTTTAATCATTACAACTTCGTAATTCAAACAAGTTCATACAACAAACTTTTTATTAAATTATTATTGAAAAAAATATTTTTTTAAATTTATTCATTTTTCTTTTGTTTTTGTTGCAGTTATTCAAGAAACAAAGCAAAATCTGTTTCTTCTCTTCACTTCTTGCAAAACCAATCTTGTCCTTTATGAGCTTAACAGCTTTTATTTTTAACTCACCTTTTATTTTAGGTGCATAAATAATCCAAGAAGTCCAAATGGTCTAATTACAGAGCACCGCAGAAAAACATTTAACAAGAAATTCACGTTTCCTCCTTTACTGATGAAGTAAAACTTGCTTAAAGCTGGCTTTAAAACACGGATCTCTCGCTTTTGACACAATCGCGCTTTTACTGCGCCGAGGCTGCAGTTCTTTCAGAGTAATGATTAACAACAGCAAGATGAAAAACTGCATCCTGAAAATATAGTTAGAAATATATAGTTAGAAATTCTAGCAATTGTAGTATTTGGAGGCGGAGGGTAGCGGGTTCACCCATTGACAGCTACTTTTACTTTGGGCTATCATAAGGAACAAGAACCACAATTTTTCTGTGACTAATTGAACTAAGCTTGGTGGCTTTGATCCACTGAAATCTAAAAAAATGAGGACCTCTATGTTTGCTCTCATTTATGCTGATGGATATTCGCCAATATTATTTGAGCAATTTCACCTTTTTCTTCACATTTATTTATCAACTAAGCCTAGCACAATAAGATAAGCTTCCATAAACTATGTGTGTTGTTTAATAGATTTAAAGCCTTATTCTGCTCAAATCTGATTTTACTTCTCATTTGCTAAAAGGATTTGATATCCTGGATGAAAAAAAAATTGTTAATTTTTTTGTTTAGAAAAAGTTATGCTTTCTTAATTATCAAAACCATTTTTTTCATACTGAAATCCTTGGTTACCTTTCATACTGGAATCCTTGTATACCATATTTACACATACCATATTTAACAAAAATTGTACTTGCCCTCAGAAAGCACAAAAATGTAAACTTAACGTAGTACTTCCTTGTAATCCCAGCCAAAAATGAAAGTAAATTAGAATAAATAATTAACTATACATAGGTATATATATTTTTTGTGTGAAAAAGAGTAAGATATTACTTTTTGTTTCACAAAAAATATACATACCTATGTATATTTAATATGTACTACGTTACAGTTACTATAGAATCAAACAAACTCTATAGAACTTGCTGTTTGCTAGAAAACAAGAAAAACTCTTATTGAGAATAAATTGCTACAAATTAAATACATCATAAGTACCAACAAGTTAAGATATTGAGATATTGAGTTACTTTTTTAGAGAACCATTGCTGATAATATTTTGATAAAGTTTCAACAGGAACCCATAATTAACACCGTTATACTCAAAATTTAAAAGAAATTTGAGCACAAAAGTGAAATTAATACGTATGTGCTAAAGAAAAATAGTATTTTACAAAAATAGTAACCAATTATGTAAAAACCTACATGGTTTTTTTTATCAAGGTCATTCCATGCTTGTTTTACATCAAGATCATTCTATGCTGTTCACAAGCTGTTTATTTTACGTAAATCATTTTTACAATAGTATTAATAAAAATAGTAATAATTAAAAAGAAGTTAATGGTTGCAACAAAAGAACTGTTAAGCTCATAAGGGACAGCAATGATTTTGTTAAAAATGTAAAGAGGAGACTTTTGCTTTTATTCTTAAACAACTACAAAAGCAAGTATGGAGCAAAAAGCAAGACCACCAAGAAAAATAAAAAAATAGTGAATAAATATAAAAAAATACTTTGTTTTAGATATAATTTAATAAAAAGTTCGTTGTATGAACTTGCTTGAAATTTTATGCAACATATGTATCGTGCTTCTTTCAAAAAACTTCAAAATATCTGAAAAGCTACCGTAATATGCAATAATTGGAAAAAATCGCATAAATTTGCGATTTTGTACACAGATTTATAAATAATATTTCCCATAAATAAAATTAGCATGCATTTTTATTTGGTTCTTCTACCTAAGTAGAAACTCTTGAACGAAAAAAAAATATTTTTTATGAGTTTTAGAACTTGCTCAAATGTGCCAAAAATGGGCTAAAAAAAGGGTTCAAAAGTCTAAAATATGACTTTTAAGGCACTTGGGCAACCCTTAAAAGTGGTCCAAACTCAAAATTAAAAAAATTATACTAATAAAATATGGGTCTGCGCAGCAGATAAGACTCCATGGTACTTTTAATTTTTTCATGACACCAATATATATATATATATATATATATATATATATATATATATATATATATATATATATATATATATATATATATATATATATATATATATATATATATATATATATATATATATATATATATTGAATGTAGACATCATGTATGAGAGTATTTAAATTATTATTTTATAAACATAAATAAATAGGAATTTCTCTCGAAACTAAATTTAATTTTTATAAGAACTTTAGTATCGAGAGAAATTCCTATTTATCGATGTTTATAAAATAATATATATATATATATATATATATATATATATATATATATATATATATATATATATATATATATATATATATATATATACATTTTTTTAACATAACTACTTCTTTTAATAACAAAATATGTTTAAGAATAAAAGAAGTCATACAAATTTAATTTCAATACACATAAATATGTTAGTACATGATTTGCTCTCTAGGGCATACATAGTCGTTCACGTATTTATAAATAAGCATGTTTAGCAGTATTTTTATTTTTTAGAGTTTTCATTGTATATTTTCGGCACAAAGTTAGTTTATACGCTAATTTTAAGATTTTTGGATTAATAAAAATTTATATAGTTATTAGTGTTTAAGAAGATATTTTTTATTAAAGTTTTTGGAGAATTTAAGTCATTCGATTTTTCCAGTTACGTATTTTTTGATAATAATTTGTTGTATAGATAGGGACCACGGTATGAAATAGAAAAGCGCGAGAGAGTTGCTTTTTTTAAAAGGTACGTTGAAGTTTCCCGTTCCTCTTGTGTCATATCTATTTTTACTATTTTGGAAGATATTCTTTGAAAAGTGAGGAGGAACAAGTCCAAGTTTATATTTTTACAAAAAACCTTTTTTTCTAAAAGCGATATCTTTGATGGTCGTTGCTTTTGAACACTAAATATTATTTAATAAAATAAGTATATATTTTAACAAACATAAATTTACTTAAATCCTATCATTACGATTTTATGTAAAGCACTTTCATTTGATAAAAACCTGAAAAAGCTTGAAGTTTGCTTTTTGTATGAAAGTTACTTGTCTCAAACATCAAAAAAAGTCCCCGCATCCCTGTTTTGAATTATTTACATTTTCAAGACAGACAGGTGTTTGAAATTACCTTTGAAAAAATAACTGTTGAACTTAAATGGAATTATGAAAATAAATTTTTTTATTCATATAAATTTATTAACTATAAATATATATTTTCTATTAAATTTTTAAGTAAAAAATTTAATATATATATCAACAGATAGTGAAATTATATAAATTATGTAATTAAAAATCTTTTAAAATTACACGACAAATCAATGATTTTTTGACAAGTCAAGGATGACCATTGAAAACTTTAAAAAGCTTTCATCAGGTGTGAACTGGGATGAACTCTTTGACCTTCAGGTAAAGTAAACAATAAATTTCTTTATAAATATCAACAACTTAGTAATCCTGCATTTCCTAAGGTATGCACCAGTAATAATAATGAAAATAAAAGATCGTTGTGTTATATGTCAATACACTATTAATTGAAAGTCTTTTATTAAATTGAAACAGTGTAAAGGTTTATTTCACCAAATTTGTTAACATACACTTCTGGAACGATAAAATTCAACTTGTCCAAATTATTGGCATGAAATACAAACAATTTGAACATCTTCATTAAATAACAGAAGAAGAGTTGTTGAATGTGCTGAGCGCAATGACAATTGGTTGACTCTTGCGCCAACTTTAGGTGTCAAATATAAGATAGCATACAACTAGGTTCGCAGGGAAGTACAAGTTTTATCAGAAAAGGATGTTTAAGTCAAAAAATTGACCTAAGATCAAATCGAAAAACGTTAACATGGATTGTAAGTGACTGTATTTGACATTGGTGGCTATTAAAACAAATATATTAAGACAAACAAATATATTTAAAAAAAAATTGAGACAAACAACAACAAACGTCTATGATCTCGAATGCAAATTATTTTCATTAAACATAGTGCACAAGAAGCCTTTTACAATGAACAGTAAAAATATTTATCTAATTTATTTTAATATTCCGTAGCTACATCTTATTCATCAGTCCACTTACTCGATAAGTCTTATTCATCAGTCCACTTACTCGATAAGTCTTATTCATCAGTCCACTTACTCGATAAGTCTATCTTTCAAATGTGCAATTTTGCACATATGAAAGATAAACTTATCGCCGTCACTTGACTACTTCAATGTAACTTTGAAAAGACTGAATACCAATTAAAATTATTGATAACTCCCAAAGATAATAAAAGCGATAAAATTATAGTTAAATTTGAGATATAAACCAAATATATTATCAAACGTAAACGCAGTCGATGTTAAGAATTTAAGTCTATTTTGAATTTTGTATGTTTATTACTTCAATGTTATATAATGCATATTAAGTCTAAGTATATGCAATATTTCTAGAGTTAACATATATTATATAACTATGCAATAAAAATTCAAAACAGATTTAAATCATGCATCAATGTTTAATAATGATGCAAATTTAACTTTCTGTCAAACATTTTTTGTAAATTAAAATGAATTCAACACAATAATTTGACATATTGCATCAGAATTAAAATTTAGAATTATAAATAAAATTAGAAATAGTTGTCTCTGCCTTCTCTGTTTAAAGAAAGTCATCAAGGCTTGCCTTTTTTAAATTGAAATTGAAATTAAATTAAGAAGTTTAATTCTATTTTCCAAACTATATTTAAATATAAGTTAAATAGTGTAATTCATAAGTACTCACAGTTTCATTTATTTCCACCGGTTAACATAATTTTTATCCGTCTTGAGCTATAACTTTATTAAAGATTACAAGAGCCATTAAGCAATCAGTGTTGAGCATTTAGTTAAAACAATCAGCCTTACCATTAATACAGTTAACTAAAGTAGCTGCTAAAACGAAAAATTATGTGTTAAAGTACATTTTTATTTAGACTATAAAATCTAAATTGGAAGTAAACTGAAAACTAAATTTCTTTTGGAACCGTTTTCCGATGTTTAAACTGTGATTTTAAAAATACATTTCATTTATCTTTGTCTTTAAATTACAGTGTTTCTGGTTTAAAACCATACAAAGTAAATTTACGTGCTGTAATGGCATTTCATGAAACTGGACGTGGTAGAGAAGAAGTGTGTACTTTTACTTCCATAATGAATAAGCCACCGCCTCTTACAAATTACAACTATGATCTTAAAAGCAATAAATTACATAAGGAGTGTAAAGAAGGTATAGACAAATGCTTCCAATGATGACATTATTGATTGTGGCATATTAACAAATGAAACATGGCAGTTTTATGGAGTGCATGATTGCTGGAGTGTATGATTGCTGGAGTGTATTCTTGCTGGAGTGCAAGATTCCAGCTCATTCAAAAGTATGTTCAAGGTATAGTATATTAGAGCCGGTAACTCAAATTTGTTTACAATAGTTGTTCAAAGTAAGCTAAATGGTGATTATATCCCCGAAAAGCTAAAATGTATTGTTTATTATTAAAAAAGAATAGGTTGTTGTTTACGTAAAAAGTTAAATATTTAAAAAGGAAGTTGTTAAGCAATGGCTTGAAAATATCCGGGATGGAGGAGAATGACTAATAAGCAATAAAAAATAATAAAACAATACAAACTTTTGTAGTAATGGCTATTAGGCAAAACAAAAATAACTGAGTATGAGAAATTCTGTAATAACCGTACTTTACCATTGCACAAAGTTTTCATACGAAGTCACTCGTCAGCAGTTTTGTTTGAATGGTAAAAACTGCTAGTGCAAATGGCAATCACTAGTAAACAATCCTATAAATAAAAAAGTAGTTTACCTGCAGCTATTATGGAAGAAATTAAACTTATTTTTTTAGGCTTATCAAACCTTAATATGCTTATATGAAATGACACATGGAAAAATTCCACTGCTCTGTCAATGTCAGCATGGAGAGTGATGTGGTCCATCTCATTTTTAATTATGTCAACAACTTCACAGTCGTCATCATATAGTTCCATATGATAAGTGATGCTGTCAGACAGGTCATTTATCAAGATTACAAAGAGCAATGGGCCCAAGACCGAGTCTTGAGGCACCCCACAAGTTACCACTTGCCATTCAGATGTGATACCCACTTGTTGACTTTTGTTGCGTAACCAAACTGAGATCCAGTCTACGAGCGCGCCTTGAATACCGTCAGTTTTTAACTTATGAAGATGGTGTTTATTGTCAAAAGCATTTGCAAAGTCTGTGTATATAACGTCTAGTGTGTGGCTGCAATGAGTTGCTTCCGTCATGATGTCCTAAGTTTCTAACGGTTTTAGACACAATCTTTGCAATGAACAAAACCATGCAGCATTCGAGTAATTAAGCCATTAGTAACGCTGTTTTCTATTATGCTTGTTTGAAAAGTACTTTCATTATTTTGCATGGAATGGAGTGAGCAAGAAAGGTACTTTGATGCATCAAGTTTACTCTTATTCTTGAAAAAAGGCGTTACATTCAATTTTCTCCATAAGTTGGAAACTACATCAGTTGCAAACGAGCACTTATAGATAAGAAAATAAGACTCGGCAAAGGTAGCCGCACCTTTACTAAGGACCCGTGGATGTAAGTCGTCGTAGCCGGTTGATTTTCTTTCATCAACGTAGTTGAGGCATTTTTGTACTACAACGATTAAAAAACTTGTTGGATTAACGACACAAATTGCTTCAGTACGACTTTCAAAGGCTAACATTGGACCTTCGGGCTCCAAAACAAAAACCGATTGAAAATTGTTATTCAACAATGAGTATATATAGCCGGTATCGGTAGCGATGTTGCTATTGGCTGTTTCTAGCAATGTACTAGTGTTTCTAATGCTCTGTTTGTTTCGCATGTAAGCGTTTAGAGTTGCTTTTGGACTCTCTGGCGTGTTTCTCTTTGTAGTTTTGCATGACAGATTTTACCATTTTATCAACGTTTTTGCTTGCGGTGCGATGAGGTTCTTCGAGTAATTTGTGCGTATTCCGACCTGCATTAATGTACTTAGCCCAAGAGACGCGTTAGCCTAAACCGCCTTAATAAGACCTGGTTTTATCCTTTGCTCCTGTTTCTCAGTAAAAAGAGTAGTTGTTGATGGGATGCGTAGTTTAATGGCTTCATTGTAAGCGTTTACTAGGAGCTGGTAGTAATTGTTAGCATTTAAACCAGTGAATTCTGTTTTCCAATCAACAGCTGCGATATGTGCGAATATCGCTGTATATTTTGCTTGGCTCCGAATAATCAAGGTCATTGCAGTAAAGTAGGTGAGTTGTCAAGGCCTACAACAGCGAGTTAAACTTCAATGAATTAGTGTGCCCAGCCCATTGGAGTACCGCCGTTGAATAACTATTTGATGAAGGTAGCACAGTATGGCTCATTTGCTAATAAGCTCGATGTGTCGACTACTACGGTACGTGACAAGCTGAGTTAGATGACATTTATCAAGGCACTTTTGGAACCTGATCTTGCCTTGACATTTATCTCTCACATAACGGTGGCATATGCCATTACTAATTTCGATATAGATGCATGGCTAAAACTGAAATTGCCATATAGTAGAATTGCTGAGCAGTTAGGCAGTATCTGCCCAACAGCCATAATCAAAGTGATACCCAGAGTAAGAACCTGATCATTAAAGTTGGGTGGACGATATAAGCAGCCGAGGAAAAACGATTTTTCACCAAGTTTATTTTTTGCCGAATTTTCTTAATTGATATTGAGCTAAGTGGCACTATCTTCGTCGACTATGATATCGTCATAAATCTGTGTAAACGGCAACTCAAACATTTTATATATAGATAATCCTTTATTATATTTATATATAGTAATAAATTTATCCATATATAATTACTAATAATAAAGTGATTTGATTTTGTAAAACAGCAAAAATTTAACTTATTGTAATGAAATTTATCCGAAAACAAACAACAGAACAACGCGTCTTATCTTATAAAGTTTTTTATTTCTTTAAAACTTCTTTAAAAAGTTATTAACAAACTTGGTACTAAATTAGATAAAAAGTTAGATTTAAAAGGTGCACCTCCTTAATTTAAGGATTATCCAAGTTGTTACTGTTGATATCGCCGTTTTTTTATTGGAAGCTTTCCCTGTTTTTTCTTATTTTTCGCTTAGGAGAAATAATTGCAAAATGATCAGAAACATCGGTTTTCATTGGTCCCTTTTTTTTAGCGAAGTCGGTGAATAAAATGTAAACGATTAAGGACGAAGAATAGTTTGCGATTCTGGTCGGTCTATTAATTATAGGTAATGTTTCAATTTCAAATAATTCATTAAAAATATTCTTATGTTTTGATTTTTATAATAATCAAAAGTTTGTTATTTTAAAATCGCCTATAAATAATTTTTAACAAAGTTATTTTTTTTTCAAGATCGGTTTTCTTTATAACGTTTTTCAGTAAAAAAATTTGCAAGTTTTTAGTTGATGGCCAACGCTTATTAACGTTTAACTGAGACCTTACACTTGCAAGCAAATTTTTGAAAAAACTCAAGCATGGAGGTTTTTTTTTCGTTAAAAAAAATTTTAACTTTGTATAAAGTCAGCAAAATGCACTTTTCTGACAGAAGCAAGGGGATTTTGACAATATAATTTATCAATAAGCGTTCAAAAAATATACTTATAAGCTGTTGCTGTACCACCAAACTGAAAATTTGCAGTTTTTTTCACAATGAGTCAACCCATATCTTAAGGCTTGGCTCAATGACACAATAAGCCACAAAGTCCACAAGTGTTTGTTTTTTAATAAGATTGATTTTTTAAATATAAAAAAACTACAAACTGCATTAAAAATTATTGTGTTAATTAAATAATTAAAAACTTTTATTAAAATAAGTGTCTGAACTGTCAAACAAAAAGTTCTGTAAAAGAAATGATTTGAATAGAAATATAACCATTTAACAAAATAACAACAACAAAAAAAAATACTTAAATACTCTTGGCTTATAAAAAACATCCGTGACTGTCTCAGTAAAACAGAGAGTTGAGAAAAAAAGATCTGAAAATCTCTCTATATTTAAAGATTTTCACAACTCGCTATCCTTCTGAAATAATATATATTGAATAAATATTTTAAAAATATATCATTTACGCATGACTATCAAAATAAACGATAAAAATTATCAAACATGAATAATAAAACAATTTTTTACAATTTACAATAAATAACTTCCACACAAAAATATTATTGAAAAATTTTTTTGTTAAAAAATTAATTTAAAATCGTATCATAAGTGTCACGCATTTGATTCATGAAATCTCTGCTTTGGTCATGAAGAATCTCTTCAAATGCTAAAACCAAATCTTTTTCAAGCTTAGGTCTTTTACTATAAGAAAAAAAAAAAAAGTAATGAAACATGAACCAAATGTGCGTTTATGTTAAAGTATTTTCATATATTAATGAATTCCTGTCAAGATATTGTTTTGATATAGGTATTTTCTTATACACTAAGGGTAGGGTATGGAAATTTAACTTTAAACAACTACTTCACCTTTTTCTTGTATTTTTTTAATAAAGAAACTGGTTCATGGCTGCTTTATAGAATTACACTCTATAAATAGACATAAAACATGCCGTACTTTATAATAGGTCTATTCGCATAGTCGAAGTTCTTGCTAAATTATTTAATAAAATTTTTAATTTTTAATTAACTTAACTATAATAAATATGGGTCGTAAAAGCTGTATCAATAATTGATAAAATGAAATTATGATAAAAGTTCTAAAGAAAAAACTTTTCGTCTTCCATGAACACCAATAATAAAGAAAAAAGTGATCAGCTGATATCCAAAGAGACAACATAACAGATAAGAAAGAAACTCATTTGTGAAAGGCACTGGCCTGTTGGGTACGTTTCAACAAAAGATTATGGCAAAGAAAGACTTCGTGATCCTCCATCTGTGTTTAAGCGTGTAAAACCAAGTTTAATATCTAAACCATCTGGTTGCCCCAAGAAAAATTTAGGATCGCATCCAGAAACTAGAAATGTTCAATCTGACGAGTTGTATGGTTTTAATTTAAAAGATGTTATAAAATCTTTTAATGATCTGAAAGTAAACATAGGAAACTATAAATTTAATGGAATAGATATATTTATTACTGAAACAGAAAACCAGGTTTTGATTCAATCATTAGAGTTCGTTCATATTTGGCATTGTTTGTTCTGAGAATAAATAATAATTTTCAGCATGAATCTTTTCACTTTGGAGTCAGGTGTTTAATAAAGACACTCTCACAGAACAGAATTACCATATTGAATATATATTATTGAATATTCCATTTTTAAAAAAAAGTTAATGCCATTCGAATAATTATGAACGGTAGTGTATATAAATAAATATTAAAAAAAAAAAATATTTTGAAGACTGAAAAAGTTTTTTCGTTTTTTTAAAAAAAGTTTTTTTACTATTTGATAGATTGCCTGCCCTAACCAAACCTTCAGTCATGTAGCAGCACTTCCTTGTAATAGCAGGCTATAAGATAGTCGATGTAGCAACACTCCATGCATGTTTTACAGTAAAAAAATAAAAATAAAAACATTCGGAATGTTTTTATTTTTAAAAAATAAAATAAAAACATTCTAGCCTTTTAACTTGGGTTTTTGTGGTTTTTTAAAAAAATATTAAATTTAATTAGTTTCCTCAATTAAATTAATGCATTTTGTTATAATCTAACTTTAATTTTGTCAGTTTAAAAACCATAGACAAGCTACGAACTTTTTTTGACCACAAACTGTATATTTAACGCCTTTACTACATGTATATGTATATATATATATATATATATATATAATATATATATATATATATATATATATATATATATATATATATATATATATATATATATATATATATATATATATATATATCTTCTATAGCTTGTTTAGATGAGCATTTGCTCACTATTTTTGCTTATCTTTATAGGATACTGTGTTTAAAAAAAAAACGAAAAAAAATTAAAGAAAAGATTGCTGCCCCATGCCAAACCCTCAATGTAGCAGCACTCCACTGCGAGTCAGGCTGTTTGTCAGTAGATGTATGTACTGAAGCCCCCGGCAGCAAGCTATTTCAGTGTGATGTCAGAATGCTCATCTAAACTAGCAATTTATGTTATATTATGTAATAAAAAGAGAAGCAATCATTTAGACAAATCAAAAAAAAAATTTGTTAGAATTTGTCAACAGATAGATAAAATCTCGTCTTTTTTATTAAGTATATTTTTCCATTATAATATAAAACTTCACCATTTTTAAGAAGACAGAAGTTGCAAATTTTAGTTTTTCAGTTGTAAAGTTTTATAATTCAGTAAAGTGTTATAATTCAGTTGTAAAGTGTTTTATAATTTTTCGTTTTATATATGTTTTATGGACTTTTCTTTTAAATTTCAAATCTACTTAGAAAGCTCGGTATCATTTCTATACCACATTCAAAGATTTTATATGATTTGTTAATTCTTTTTTTCTTAATTTAAAATGGTTTTTCAATAATATAGAACTTCTTCTTTAAGGACTGAATAGTCAGTAAACACAGCATTAAAAATAATATTACTTAACAAACATTGTTTAATGGGCAAGCGATTTTTGTACCACAAGTGCTGGTTTTTGTTTTCAAATTTGTAAAATCTGTGTAAAATCTTGTGGTCATGTGAACTAATTATGAACTTTAAAAATTCGCATATAGCTATAAGTAATTTTGATTGAAATTTTGTTAAATATTTTGTGAAGTTTATGATTTATTGGGAAGTAAATTTCAGGTACCTTAATTTCACAGGAAAGGCTTAATGGGTTTGGAATGATAGCCATTAAAATCAGGTTGCACAAGGTCTCAATATCGATGAACACATTGAGTAATTGGCAAACAATCCAGAAGGGCTTATTTTGCCTTTAATAGAATTTAATTTGTCAACTTTGTTATACAAGTAATTACAACGTTTAATAAAGAACTTTTTTACTAAAAATGGTAAAAATTAAATAATACAAAAAAATAACTTACTTTATTAACAACTTTACAACAGCTAAAATATGATTCACATCATTGGTAAATTCCTAATTATTAACAATACTTTATACTATTAATAAATTCTAACAACTGGCATTAATAAAACAAATAATTATCTGACAATATATATATATATATATATATATATATATATATATATATATATATATATATATATATATATATATATACACAATATTACAAATATTTATCATAAAAATTAAAAAATTTAGACTACTTAATGTCAACCATATTGACCCCCAAAAAAAAACAATTTACTAAAAAATTAATAGGTGTCTGGAATAAATGGCTATACAATTCTTTGAAGAATAAATTTTATATGCATTATAAAAGACTATATAGACTTAATAATACAAAGTATATTGCTGGAATAACATTCTATAACAACACTTTATGATAACATTCTATAACAATATATTTTTTAATGTTGGTTAACCTCCCCAAGGCCAAGAAGGCTACTATAGTTAAGGAGGCTACTTTTAATTGTGGTACCAAACCTTCTCTCAACTTTATAACTCCGAAACACAAACCTTGAGAAACAAGGCCGCTGCGTGCAGAAACAAGTTGAGCTTGGTAGTACCAAGGATATAAAGTAAGCGCTCTACCATTACACCACTACTGCATTATTACTACACACTACCCACTACCTACATTTATGAACAATAACTTCATAAGCTGTATTTAAAAAAAAATGAAACATCTCTATTGAAGTTAGAACTAATAACACTTTTTTATAGCACTTTTTATATCAACCATCATAACACATCAACTCCATATAAAATACAACAGAATATCAAACATTATAACATATGAACTACTAATACCTAATCCACTACCAGCAACTACTTCTATAACTACTACATTACAACTAATTACCAATAAAAACACATACCATCTAGCAATCAATACAAACTAATAAAATGATTAGCTATCACTTTACATCTTTTCAATTACAATAAGTAATAGATTATCACTGTGAGCCATAACAACCACCAAAATTAACTTTTTCCCACTTATAACTTTTTTTTATATAAAGATTTTTTTTTTTTTAATTTTATTATTTTATTTTTCAATGGAATTTTATTATTCAAAGATAAACGCAGGTTATGTATGTTATTTTTTTTGTATTGGACAAACTTAAACTAGTTCAGAAGTACCTAAATTACTATCTTTCAAAAACAATTTAAATCAAGATCATTTATTATCCTCCTTATACAACTCCTAATAAATATAGAAATAATTAGAAGAAAAAGAAAAAAATGATTTTACATTACTTTTACATTAAACATCAAAAATGGTTGCTACTAACATTAAAGGTTGTACTTTTGCTAATTATTTTAAAACTTTAGATTTGTTCCTAAAAATTTTTTTTTTTTAATTTTCAAAAACTTCTGATTTGTTCTTGAAAAACGCTTATACTTATTTACTTTTAAAAATAATTTTGTTTTAAAGAAAATATTATTAGAGCTAGGGAGAGGTTGAACATCGTTTTTTTTTATAGCTTAAATGGACATCAACTAACACAACATTTAAAGTATGATTGCACATCAACAAACACTGCATATCAAGTAACATTAAATATTAGAGCAGGTCAATTTTGAAATTAGAAGTTTGATAATACATAATTTGTTTACTAAGAGAAAAAAGATAGGGTTCATCCAAATCTGTTTTATTCTAACGAAGTTTAAGCTAAAATAATTTTAAATATTGATAAATTTAAGATTTCTATACAAAAGAATTCCATTGTATAGCAATAGATAAAATTTTGAAGGACTAAAGAGAATATTTTCAAACAAGCATCGAATGTTTGTTCTGAGAATAATGTTTTTAAAACACCTTATACCACAAAAAACAAATTTGGTGGAAGCCCTAACTCTCTTGTGAATTTAGAACCACCCACACACAGACAGATTATTAAAGATTTTTATTTTCTGATTAATAGTTACTATGTTTCACCATAATTGTAAAAGTTATAGCAGAAAAAAAAAATCATCAGATTGAAAAAAGTTAATCTTAGTTACCTTTAATGTTCACTTATTGTGTATAGAAAAAAGTTGGAGTACTTCTAAATATATCAAGACTGATAAACCAAAATAAATGTAAAATGAAAACTCAATTTAGCTCAGTCAATCGTGAATGGTCTAGAAACAAATTTTCGAAGAAAACTAAAATTGAATGTAAATATTTAGAATAATCACTACAACAAGAAACATGTACCGAAAATAGCATTATCAGAATCTGGTTTAAAATCTTTCAACTCTAGTGAGGTAATAAACATATAAACTGATTAACTGTTCTTTGATATTATGTATCAACAACATAGCTAGTATTACAGTTAGATGTAAATATTATGTATCAATAACATAACAAATATTACTGTTAGATGTAAATATTATGTATCAATAACATAACAAATATTACTGTTAGATGTAAATATTATGTATCAATAACATAACAAATATTACTGTTAGATGTAAATATTATGTATCAATAACATAACAAATATTACTGTTAGATGTAAATAACAAGAATATACTTTAAAATAATGCTTAAACTACTGGTAATTTAAAATATAGAAACTCAAGTTTAGATTTTTATGAAACATATTAAATTGTGTTAATTAGTTGAATTTTGTAAACTTTTTACATATAATATATAAAAACCTTTTATAATTAACTTAATAAATTTTTTTTATATATGGAAACTAGAAAGAAAACCTTCAGGAATTTACAATTCTTGGAAATTTCCAAAATTTGCTATTGACCTGATTAGAAACAGTTTTCAGTGGTCTATCAGTTCCATTAGAGCTGCACATTTGATCTATCCGTTCCATTAGAGGTGCACATTTGATCTATCAGGATCCAACAATTAGTCAATTTTAGTTTTGGATAAGTCCAAAATCCAAAAAGAGTTGATTAAAATGTTATCAGGTAAAACTTTTTGAGTTTCAAAACAAACTCTTTGTTTGAAGTTTTTAAAGAGTATGATTCTTTAAACACTCGAAAAGTGGTTCTAATAGACAATACTTCAACAAAAGTTTGTTGTCTAGTTTTCTAGTAGACTTCAACTTCAACAAATATAGGTTCTAAAACAGGAAGGAGGTGTTCAAGAAAAAACATATACAAAAACTTTACACTGCACACTATAATCTTCATCAGAATGAACTTCCCTTTAAATATTTGTTCAAAAAAGATGAACTATTTCAGTACATTATTTTGCAGAACAAGTATGAAAAATTACTAATATCAATATTGAGCTTGATTTAGTTACTAGGTCTCCAACTATTGACATTGTAAAAATAACATTTTATGCGATTTAAGTAGTGACCAGATATTTTAATATAAATATCGGATGAGAATTGCCAAAAAAAAAGTGCTAAGTATCCAGTACTCAACAGTGGCAATAAGAATAATGTCTCTATATGTGCAAACAACCAACAAGTTTCGGATTCTAGGTTAATTCTTTTGAACTATACTTTCCAACTTTATGTTCCAACCAAAAAAACTCCTTTATGAAAAATTCATCAATTCCTCCAAAAAAAGAACAATCAGTTTCATTGCGTATTTTGTAACAAGGTAAACAAAGCTCTGAGAAAAAAAAAGTTCAAGAGGTTTGCTTAACAAACTCAATGTTTGTTAAAACATTGAGTTTGTTAATTAATTATAAACTTTGAATTATTAGAGGATCAATCAAAAAACTTGAAATAATAGTCACCTCATTTACATGATGTGCTAAAAATATCCATGAATAAATAAAAATCCATGGGTAAAAGTCCATGAATAAATAAAAAGATCCTACTCTTTTAATTAATGTAATTAATAAAATTAATTACATTAATTAATGAAAATTGCTTATAAAGAAAATTTTTTGGGGGGTCTGCTATTGAATTGTTTAGAAAATGTCTCTTTAATGCCAAACACTTGAATCCAAAAAAATTACAATTCAACAAGCATTATTAAATATCAACTAACGCTACATAACAAGTACCATAGTAAACTAACTAACACTACAAAATAATTAGCATTGCACATCAATTAACAGCACATAAAAAGTACCATAATAAACTAACACTACATACCAAGTTGCACATCAACTAACACTAAATAGCAAGTACACCTATATCATTAAGAATATATGCATGAAATCATTTTTCGTAATAACAAAACATAAAAAGAAAAACCTGATGTTATTATCCAGAGCTTCAAATAGGAAAGCCACAATCAATTATCTCTAGGTTTCAGTTGCTTTTTTATCCCTTGTTATTGATGTGCACCAAGAAGTCCTTAAAGCATCTTTACAACCGGACACCTTAATAATGATTTTGTCAATGAGCACTACAGTTTACTTAACAGAGCACCACAACTTGTTACATTAACTAAAAGTTTCTTAAAAAGAATTTTATACTGTTTATCTTGGTTTTTTGCTTAAATTTTAAGTTTTATTTTCAAATTTTTTCTTTTCTTTTCTTGCATATTAATGCAACTTTAAGGTCAATCAACTTTTTAAGAGAATATGTTTCCTTAAAAAGTTAACAAAAACTTTATATTGAATTTTTTTTAAATTTGTTTTAATCATTTAAATAAACATTTTAAAACTGATAACAATAGTTGAATAAAATTTTAAACACTTTATAACTAACTTTAGTTAAATGTTTTCATTAAAAAGATGATCAATTAAAAGATCATTAAAAGATAAAGATGTGAAGATTCACATTCTGTAAGATGTGAGGAAGATTTACATTCAGTTGTATAAAAGGCAATTCTGAGATCACAGAAAATTTTTTATCATCTTTTATCTAGCATCTCCTTTTACTGAATAATTTTGTTGAAAAATGTTACCTATAAATAAAGCAAAATAAAGAGATCATTCAGTAACCAGAATAGATCAAATTGCCATCATGAAACTGCATTGTTATATGACAATTCAGCAGTGTTCATGGTTAGCACGGATCCTGATAATGCCAACCTACCTGATCCAAGAACGTCACTTATATGGGTTGATAGCTACCCATCAAGGTACCCTGTGATGCAAATTTTGAAATCTTTTAATTTTGTCCGCAGAAAATAATTTAACTTGAATGTTCAAATTAAAATTTTGACTTCAAAGTGCGACAATAAAAACACTTGCAGAATGAGAACCACAAAATTGGGCCTCCATTTATAATTGCCCCAGGTACATATTTATACTTAAATAATTTTTACATATATGTTCAAAGAACATTTTTTAAAAAAGAGAAAAGATAGGTTTCAGGAAGTATATTTTTAATAAGCTTTTAATCACATTAAAAACAAATAACTTGAAAGTTTTAAACTTTCTAAACAAATTTTAATATAAAGATAAAATACGTATGTTTTGGTTTCAGGTCAAAGTAGTGCCCAACCACAATCAAGCGCTCCAAAATTAACCACTCTAGCTCTTGTAAATGTACAACTAAATACGGGACTATCAAACAACGGATTAAAGGCATTGATCAGAACTGTAAACCAAACATCAAACAGCAAGATGGTAGAGCCAAATTTTTATAAGAATTTTTTAAGAGCAGGTCAATACTTGAGTGATTTCTTCACCTGCAGTGACTTAAAAATTACTGATAGAAAAGGAAATTCTGGTACAGTTCGAGTTGTTGCTCACTGTAATGATTTATCAAGTCGCAAAATTTCTGGTAGACATTTTGTTAAGCTCAGAATTAATGTTATTAAAGGTTTTCTCAAGTTTTGTCTAAGCATTGTTGATACTGTGTTAAAGGTTGATACTGTGTTAAAGGTTGATACCAGCTCACCACCTAAAAAACAATCTCTTACTCAAAGGACTGGCAAAGACACTGGAAGTAAGAGACAAATTCTTCTTGCGATATCACAAGATTTGCCAGTAACTCACTCCAACATTGAACAAATCTGATCACTGATTAATGCAAATGGAGTTAAACTAATTTTGACTTGTGATATGAGAGTTGGATATATAATTTGTGGTCTTCAAACCCATTCAAGTATCCACCCTTGTACATGATGTGATGTCAAATATAGAAACTTGTAAACACTGGGCTCAATCAAATCTAGCCTTGAGACTTTTCAGTAATCTGGCAGGGTTTTTGCTCGTGCAAAGTTGTTTGGCAATGTCATACAAAAGCCAATCATCAGTGGGTCTGACAATGTTTTGATTTTAGAAATAATCTCACAGATGGAAGTGCATCTCCTTATAGGAGTTGTCAATCACCTTTTCAAGATACTTAAAATTGCTTAGTTAGAAGCTGTTAAGTGGCCAGCTGCCCTCCACAATCAACTGAGCCCGTTTCCAGAGTTTTAGCCAGCCCAATGGCACCGCGTATACTGTGGAATTCGCAATGGGTTTAAAATTTTCAAAATTCAATGACCATTTTTTGTTTTTTTAAAGATATTGGAAATATTTATTTTCAATAATAGTTTCCAATATTGCAAAAAAGCAGTAAATATTATATTCCTGGCTAACACCCAGGTATCATGGGAGCCAGTTCAAGGGAAATGAATGCAGGAAGCTTCTTAAAAATGTGGATGTGCTCCATCAACTTCCTGATACAAACTTGATTCCCAACATTCTTCACATAATTGAAGCATTCAAAAGTTTCAATTTAGTTGTAAAAGTTTGCTTTATCCTTCAGCCAGGTTTGATGAAATAATTGAAAATTTCAAAATGTGTTACTTAATGATAACTGGTACAAGCGTAACACCTAAAACTTACACTGTCTTCTACCACATCAAAGATTTCATCAGTTGCAAAGGATCCGCCTTTGGGCCCTATTATAAACAAACTGTTGAAACTGTTCATCAAGACTTTTATAAACATTGGTCAAGGTATAAACGAAACAATATTCATCCAGAGTACAAAGAAAGATTGTTATGCTACATAACTGATCTAAACAGTAAGGATTTTTAAAGAAACGCTACCATAATGTGATTTATGAGATTAGGCAGCAGAAAATCATAGCTTATGGTTTATAATGAACCATTTTAAACCTTAACTGCTGTTAGTAATTATGAATTTTAATATTGCATGCAAACATATTAAAAATTACTTGACTAAAATAGTTTATTAAGCTATTTTGAACAAATTTCTTGTGGAGAAAATCAAAGACTGTGTCTTACAATTTCATCAGATGCTATTTGATGGTGATATAATGTAAAAAACTTTATATAGTTATTTTTTCATTTCATTTTGAAAGTCAATGTATTTAATAAGGTTTCAAGTGCCAATAAAAGTTTTTTAATCAGAAACTCTTTTGTTTTACCAACTGGTAATCTTTTTGCCAGATTTTTTTTAGCACTTTTTTCTGCATTTTGGCAGTAGTATATACTTTAGAAAATGTTGAGATACTCGCTCTATGCATAAGCCAATTCAAACCACGCTTCAAATAGCAAGTCAATATTTTTGTCTAAAGAATGAAAATGGTACATGTAGCAATAAAAAAATTTTAAAATAAATACTGCTGATATTACATAGTAGAACACTTATGTAACCTTTATTTTGAAAATAGTGATCAAATAGTAATAGTAATTGGTAACATTTTGAAGTCTAAGTAGCAAAAAACTAACAAAAAGTAAACTAAGCTGCCTAAAAACTGAAATTTTATCTAGAGTTTGGTGGGGCCATATGCTTTATTTATGCTACATATATTTATGCTACATTTGCACCAATTTTTATCAAATTAAATGTAGTGGTTCTCATTCTACAGGTGTTTTTATTGTCACACTATAAAGTCAAAATTTCACTTAATTTGAGCATTCAAATTAAATTATTTTCTGTAGACAAAATTAAAAGATTTCAAAATTTATATCACAGGGTAATACATAAAACACAAATTAAGTTTATAAATTTCAGCCTTACCTTAATTTGTTGACTTTTTAAAGAGAAATCACATCTAAAAAAATGAATGGTAAATACATTTTAGAAAATAACTTAATTTAAACACACACACACACATTTATATATAGAGAGGTCTCGGCAAGAGTAAATGAATGCAAGAATGAAGAAAAGCTCTCCTAAAACAAACATGGAGAGCCATATTTTATATTTTATTATTGTAATAGAATGCAAAAGTTTAAGAATTATTACAACTTAAAGATTAGACAATAAAAGTGTTTATATATAATTACAACTTTTTTTAGCAGAACATTTCATAGTGCATTATATTTTTTTATTTTGCTCAAGTTGAGACAATATATAATTCAACCCTCGGAAATAGGAAAATACCTCAAACTGTTGGAGGACGACATAAAAAAATTTGACACAAAGGGGTTACCATAAAACATAGAAACAAGTTCAGCGAAATTTCGTCAACCTTAAACACTTTCAGGTTGGCAGTTAGGTCAGCATTGCCGATTGCCCACCCTAATTCCGATAATTCATTACATAATATAAAAATACATTAATTTAGTGGATATTAATTTTATATTATATATATACATATATTTAAATATATATATATATATATATACATATATATATATATATATATACATATATATATATATATATATATATACATATATATATATATATATATATATATATATATATATATATATCATATATATATATATATATATACATATATATATATATATATATATATATATATGTATATATATATTTATATTATATATAATAATTTTATATTATATATATACATATATTTAAATATATATTTATATATATATATATATATATATATATATATACATATATATATATATATATATATATATATATATATATATATATATATATATATATATATATATATATATATATATATATATATATATATATATATATATATTAGGAAAATTGAGGTCGGCATTCCGAGGGTTGTATATATATATATTTGAGCAAAAAAAAAAAAAAAGCAGTAACAACATTTAAAAAGAATGTTTTTTATTTTCAAATGTACTGTTCATAATTATTCAAATGACATTATTTTATTAAAAAATGTGGTTTTTTATTGAACTATTTTCTATGTTTATTTTGCACTATTAGATAATTTAAAAGTATTTTGATTAAAATGCTTTGATAAAAATTATAAGAATAATAAAAATGCTTAAGTAGGCAAAACTACATAAAAAATGGACCATCAATGACTGTAAACGTGGACCGACGTGTCAAATTACAAAATCTCTCTCTTATCAGATTTTTTTTGGAGGAATTAAAAGTAATGTCAAAAACAAATGCCTAATGATGCATAAAATGTGAAAAAACTTATTAGTTAGTGGCATAAAATTGACTTAAAATTCTTAAAATTGAATTGGATAAGTCGTTAAGTAGAATGCCAAGAATATATATGACGGTTATTGTTGCTAAGGGTGATTAAAAGGCAAGTAAATTATAAATTTATCTAATAGGACTTTATATTAACTTTTTTGTAAACCTAATAAATAGGAAGATAACATATAATTCAGGTAGACTTTCTTTTCAGTTTCTCTTCCAGTAGTAAAACTTTGAAATCTTATAGCGAAAAGTATGACAATTCAAATAATTATGAAAGGTAGTGTATTTAAAAAGTAAAAATATTTAATATTATAAACTGAATTTTAAATAATAGCTTTAATCGGAAGACAGCATTGACTAAGAAAAAGACAGAACTATGACAGGATTATTTATTTTTAATGGCATTTTTATAAAAAACTGATTTTTTATTTTTTTTGCAATAAACATTCCTTTAAAAAAACATTGCAGTTTATTACACAATTATTGGTTTATTTCAAAAACAACTTTTGCATTTTTTAGCTACAATGATAATGCTTTTCTGTTATAAACAACTCTGCGAACTTGACAATATTGTCATTAATGTTATAGTGATATTACACAATATTTCACACCAAGGATTTTAGGATGAAAAATTTCTCTGCACTACATATCTGTGTTTAGAAGGAATAGAAAATTTTATTTTTACTAATTCTATTACAACTTTTATCTATAATTATGTAAATTCTATATTCACATATATAATACTAAGTACATATGTGTGAATATAATATAACTGTAGTATAAAATAAATTATATTATAAAGTTGACAAGTTGCTAGCCCTTTGCATAGTTAAAATAATTTCAAGTACTACAAATAAAATCATTGACTGCTATGCAAAAAAAAATTTACAATCACATTTTGTAAGCAAAAGTAAATCTGAAACTCAAACTTTGTCTTCTTTATTTGATGTGAATAAAAGAAATTGGTTTATATGACAAAATTATATTTTTGCAAAAATTATATTCTATAATAATACTTTATTATAAAATTATACTTTTGTGAGAACCTTACATTGCTTACCTAAACCACTTTAGAAAAGTGTAAGCACGAGCTAAAGCTCTCGCTTTCCACCCAGGCCTATATATATATATATATATATATATATATATATATATATATATATATATATATATATATATATATATATATATATATATATATATATATACACACTGAGGCATATTCGTTTAGACGCATCAATTTTTTTCTCTTTGTCTTAATTTTTTTCTATGAATTGTCAACTGATATGCATGCAAGTTATTATCAAAATAATTGTTGTGTTGTGGGCTAATAAAAATCACAAAAAAATTTTTTCTATGTATCTTTATTAACATGAGAGTATGTTTGATATACAAAAGTACATTTTTTAATTGGAATATATCTATAGACGCAGTCATATTTTTGACATTAAAAGATGGAAATTAGTAATGCGTATGTCCTCCATTACACTGGATCACCTCAAAGATTCTGCCTTTCATTGACTCCACTAGTCGTTGAAGTGTTGCTTGATCCAACTCGGACCATTCTTCAAGGATTTTACACTTTAACTCAGTAACAGTTTTAAATTGGTGTCCGGCTGCTTTAGCGTCATAAACTTTTCTTGATAGCATTCCCCACACGTTCTCGATTGGATTTAAGTCCGGGCTACAAGCTGGCCATTTGAGAACGGGGATGTTGTGGTCTTTAAACCATTTCATAGAATGCCTAGATGTGTGAATTGCAGCATTATCGTGCTGAAATATGGCATTATCGTCCATGTTTTCATCCATATAAGTTATGAGAACATCATCCAACATTTCTGTATACTTTATCGAGTTCATTTTAGGTAAACCACAACACAGAGTCAATTTTTCTGAATAAGAAAATCCGCCGCAAACCATTAAACTTCCTTCTCCATAATTTCGTTTTGTTTGTGGGTCATTTATTCCTTTTAGATTATGCCAATAACAACTGTAAGAGTCCGGACCATCTAAATTGAACTTTTTTTCATCTGAAAATATTACGTTTTGCCACTCATGACTCCAATGCATATAGTTTTTAGCAAACTGTAATCTAGCAATTTTATGGTGTTTTTTAAACATTGGTTTTTGGTGTGGTTTCTTCCACTTTACGTTTAGTGTTGTACGTAGAATATGTGCAACATGTTTATTGGTGACAGACAATAATAATTTATCCTTTATTTGTGTTGCATTCAATTTATTTTTGGTTGCTTCGAAGCGAATTCGATTAATTTGCCGATTTGTTAATACTTTGTTGCCGTTTGTTGCTTTTTTTACACAGTAATTGTCACCTTTTGCATTGTAGTTTCGTACAACATGGTCAGATCTTCCAATTTTTCTTGCTATTTCTCGTATAGAAAGTGCTAGTGAGATTTCTGAGCCACGATATAAATTAATTTGTATTTTTTCAGCATCTGTCATATACTTTCCTTTAGGCATTTTGTAAAATGCAATAAAAATGATACTGGCAGAGCAAAAGATCAAATAACACTAAAATTTATAAATTTGTTTGTGTAATAGTGATTAAAAATCAATAATTACCGTTATTATTCTGATTGCGTCTATAGATATATTCCAATTAAAAAATGTGATTTTGTATATCAAACATACTCTCATGTTAATAAAGACACATAGAAAAAATTTTTTTGTGGTTTTTATTAGCCCACAACACAACAATTATTTTGATAATAACTTGCATGTATATCAGTTGACAATACATAGAAAAAAATTAAGATAAAGAGAAAAAAGTTGATGCGTCTAAACGAATATGCCTCAGTGTATATAATATATATATATATATATATATATATATATATATATATATATATATATATATATATATATATATATATAGGCCTCAGCAGGAGTAAATGAGTGTGAGAGAAAAGCTCTCCCAAAACCAACATGGCGAGCCATGCGAGCTGCTCTTTTAAACTGCTTTTTACAAGAACTTTTAGTTTTTGCACAAACTATCTGTTTATATATATAAAAATTGCTTATTAAATACAAAATTTAGTTTTATACTTGTTACTAGCATATGTTTGTAACGTTAAGTTACAATAATATACACATAACAAGAGTTATTTATTGCGCTGTGAAAAAATTCTTTACACGTAAAATTTTTTAACTTTGCAAAAACCGTGCCTGTTTATTATCCAATGAATTAAATTTTTTTGACTTTGCGCTTTTCATTTTAGTTACAATAATAATTAATCTTTTGAGAAAAAAAAAAATACTTTTGCGAGAGCTGTAAGTTGCTCCCATAAAGTGTTTAAGGGGAGTGTGGGCGAGAAGCGAGTGGCGGGAAGCGTGAGCTAAAGCTCTCGCTTCCCGCCAAGGCCTGTGTGTATATATATATATATATATATATATATATATATATATATATATATATATATATATATATATATATATATACACATATATCCAATATTAATATGTCCTCCAATAAATCTTTAAGATGCAAATTATATAACACAAAATAAAATTTAGAAAAAATAAATTAGAACCTTATTTCATGAGTATTATTTGTACTTGTTACTTCTGCAATAACACCAGTGCCTTGTGTATTTGGTATAACATTTTCAGGACATGAAAACACTTGTTTGCTTTGAATTAAATTTTGATGAACATGTGATTTATTATTATTTAAAGATTTTTGTTCAGGGCATTTTTTTAAATTATTATGTTTGAGTTCTTGATGATTTAAAATTGGGGAGGTATGTGAACTATGATAAGAATCAGAAAAATCATCTTTATGCATTTTTTCATTATAAGTAATTAATTTATCACATACTAGACTTCTAATTATTGAACTCTTAACTTCTGCATTTGTAGGCTTATTATTTAATAATTTTAATTTTTCTTTTATTTCTTCTTTCTGTTTATTTTTGTGGTTGTTTTTCATATTTTCTCGCTTTAATAACATCAATTTTCTTTTACATTGTTTATAATGACTCCATTTGACTTTTTCCATTCTACAATAGCTTTACCAATAACCTATATATATATATATATATATATATATATATATATATATATATATATATATATATATATATATATATATATATATATATATATATATATATATATATATATATATATATATATATATATATATATATATATATATATATATATATATATATATATATATGCATACATAAAAGGATATAATAATTACTAATTTGTGTTTAAATAACAGATAAGTCATTACATTTAATATACACAATTTGATATATATATATATATAAATTATATATATATATATATATATATATATATATATATATATATATATATATATATATATATAGATATATAAACACACACACACACAGTATTGTGAATAAGTTTTAGACCACTTGCATAATTAGACGAACTTACAATTTTTTTCCTATGTAATTTTTTTAAAGCATACTTAAGTTTAATAATATATAAGAAAAGTTGAAAGAGTACATTATTTTGAATAAATAAACAAAATTGAAAAAGGAATCATGAGGGATTTGTTTGTTTATTTATTAAAACGACATGTCATAACAACTACATCCAAAACAGGATATTCGAATGCTGTTACAGAAATCAGAGAAACTGGCTTCCTTAAAGATAGAAAGAAAAGCGGTAGACCTCCTAAGCTAACAAAAGGTGACAATAAATATTTAAAAACCCTATCTTTAAGAAATACAAAAGAAGCATCAACCGAGCTGGCAAAAGACATACGACTTAAATATGCAAAACATATAAATCCAAATTTGAAATTTTTGGAACGAAAGGACGCCAATATGTTTGAAAAATTCAAGAAGCCTATCAGCCCGAGTGTTTAAAAGCTACTATTAAACACAGAGGAGGTTCTTTACAAGTTTGGGGCTGTTTATCTTCATCTGGAGTAGGTGATTTGATCAAAATAGGGGGGGGGGTGACTCACTGGGGAACATTATGTGGATATCCTAAGGCACCATGCTGTATCGTTCGGAATGAGACTAATAGGTCATAATTTTATTCTGCAGCAGGACAATGACCCAAAACATTGTTCCCGAGTGGCTAAAAATTATTTAAATGAAATGGCAGAGGAAGGAGTACTGGAATTGATCACCTGGCCTCCCCAGAGTCCAGTTTTGAATATAATTGAGCATATTTGGGATTACCTGGATAGAAAGAAGATGGAACATGCTCCCCTAAATGCTGAAAAATGTTTTGAAGTACTTTAAAGAGAATGGCACAACATACCCTAGGATTTTATAACTTACTTGTATGAATCTATTCCCCGGCAAATATTGGCTGTGATTGAGGCAAAAAGAGGACATAGTAAATATTAAGAGTTTTTTTCATGAAGTTTGACATTAAAAAGTTTGTAATTGTTCCATACTTTGTGTGAAATACATGTGTTTTAAGTTTATAATTTAGAACTACAAACTTAAATATTAGAGAAGAATTCTCCAGGATTTTATTGAAAAATGTAAGTGGTCTAAAACTTATTCGCAGTACTGTATATATTTATATATATATATATATATATATATATATATATATATATATATATATATATATATATATATATATATATATATATAAACAATTTTAAAATATATTCTTCAAAATAAAGTGCTCAATGTTCTTAAAAAACAAAGCAATTATAAAGTATTAGAAAATCACTTAACAAAAATATTTTTTATTTAACACTGTGTTTCATCAATGAAGACTCATCAGAAATAAATAATCAAATTTATAAAACTTCAATTTAAATTACAGGAAGCCGCAAATGTCTTAACTACTGTAAATTTTCACACTTTTGTGGAATATGCTGACACTGTTATAAAAAGAATTTTTTAGAATTGATTACTTCTGCTTTTTAAAAAAAAAAATTAAAAGGGGGGATTTAATATAACTAATTTGAGTTCACTTATTTTTATATTTTTTTAGGAGAAACTTATTTTTGTGCCTACATTTAGAAATCAATTCTGATTTTTTGTTTAATAAATATTCTTGGTTTGCATGTGTAATAATTTCGAATTTTTCTTATAGACATAGTATGCATTTTTTTTAAATATTGTTATATGCAGATGCTGTTTTAAGGATGGACTAATTCAGTATAAAATCATCAATATTTTTATCTTTTAATTCCTGATGAATTATTGTATATTAATATTAACTCAAATCACCCACCCCAAATTCTAAAACAAATCCCAATTTCAATTAATAACAGGCTAAACCAAAACTCCTCTAATGAAAATGTATTAAATTCCTTTAAATAAATGTTTGAAGATGCTCTTAAAAAATGTGGGTTTGCAAATTTTCAACTAAAATTTGACCCTGAAAAAAAGAATACAAAAAAGCGAAATAGAACTAGAAATGTAATTTGTTTCAACCCCCATATATAGCAAAAATGTTACTACTAACATAGGAAAAGTGTTTTTAAAATTAGTCAATAAGCATTTCTTGCTCTCTAATAAATTACATAAAATTTTTCATTGAAATACAATTAGAGTTAGCTACAGTTGCACAAAACATATAGAAAGAATTATAAAAGGTCACAATAATGCTTTGTTAAACAAACGAGAAATCCTAAATGAAAAAACTACAGAAAATATATTTGTGTATATATATACATTCATATATATATATATATATATATATATATATATATATATATATATATATATATATATATATATATATATATATATATATATATATATATATATATATTTATATATATATATATTTATATATATATATATATATATATATATATATATATATATATATATATATATATATATATATATATATATACATATATATATATATATATATATATATATATATATATATATATATATATATATATATATACATATATATATATATAATCAAATCTATAATCTATGTCTATAATCAAATGAAATTGCATTTTGTGTTGATATTTAAATACATCAGGATGTTCAGTGTTTATTTAAGAAATTATTTCTAGCTTTCATCATTTTTGATTTTTAAAATAAGAGCACTTTATGTTTTTTAAAGTTTAACAAAATAAAAATACAATTGATGAAAGAATAATTTTCTTATTTAGCAATAAGTAAATAACTTGAAATATTATTGTAAAGTATAATACTTTAGCGTAAATAAATAAATAATTAGAATTGTCTATCTGATTACTGAAAGTTCGCATAATATTACGGGTAGGTACAATCAGCAGAGCAGAACGATTTGGCTGAGCAGGTTTTCTATATTGTACCGACTGCAGATCGGATTATAAAATTACCAGAATTCTTGTAAGAAATCTGCTAAATAATTTGATAGATCACAATTTGATCTGCAAGTTTGATTTGGAGTGCTTTGTGTGCATGTGATTTACATGGACACAAAGCATAGGGTAGAATATCTAAAAGTTAACCTAAAGTTAATCTAAAAGTTGAATAAATTTTTTCTAATAATTGAATTAAGTTAAAACATCTGTTTATAGTATTTAAACTTATCCATATAAAATTTTTATCCGTATAAAATTCTTATCCATATAAAATTCTTAGTTATGTAAAATATTTCTAGGGGTTATATTTACTCTTGTTATTCAAGTTATCAATGGTAATCAATAGGGTAGAAATACTCTCGACGTAAACATTGGCCTGTATAACCCGCATAAAATTTGTCACTGTACATCCGTGTTTAGAAGTTAGGAAAATTAAAGTAGAAATCTGTAACGAGCGTAGATTAAGTTCGTTAGCTTTAGACTAAGCCTTAGTATATTATCTGTTTAAAATATTATCTGCTACTGTTGCAGAAAATAAATTATTTTAAAGGTAGTTTTTTAATCTTTTAGACCTAATGCAATTTTAATGACAATAGCAAGTCTCCTTTTTTTAAAACAAATCATTAAAATTTTTTAATGAGATGAAAGTAAGTCGGCACTACTCAACTTTCTCTTCCCTCCTACCCTGATTTTATGATCGATTATAATAAAATACATTATACTTATTCAGAATCATATAAAAAAATTGGTCTGAAAGCTTGAGGAAAGTACTCTGATTCGATATGAAAGTTTAAAAAATTACACTAAAAACGCTAATATTTGCCATCTTTTTTATACTCAGCTGTGATTAAATTCCTTTTCAAAAATAACTTTAAAAAGTCTAGTTTCTATCAACTTTAAAGTTGGAAGGCTGAATAAGTGCAAACTGGTATAAGTGCGAAGCAGTTGCAAAAGCTGGAATAAGTGCGAATCAGCATAAGTGTGAATTGGCATAAGTATGTCGAATAAATTTACAAACATTGGCATAAGTGCGAATCATTGATATATTATATAAGCAAGATGTTTAACTTCGACCCGAAAAGTGAAGCCTTTTTCACAAATAATTTGGCACTTTTTACAAAAGTTTTTTGCCCTTTTTACAAATGGCGGATTAAAATTGTAAACAAATAAATTTTACTTTTTTTTTTAATGAAGTAAATGTATTTTAAATATAAATACTATTAATGTAAAATTATTGAGAGAAATTTAGATTACTTGTAAAATAATTTATGATTCCAAAACTTATTTTCAATTAGAAAGGGATTAAAGTTTTGAATAGAAAAGTGAAACGACAGTTTTCCCTTTTTACAAATGGCAGACTATATTTATAAACAAAAAAAAGTTGCTTCGTTTTTCGTCCAATAAAATCCCGCAAGTTAGACATCTAGTTTATATAATATATCATTGGTGCGAATTGGCAAAAGCATGGCACACACATACTGTAACTGGGCCCCTTTCTGGAGCCTTCTCTCTCCTTAATGGTTGTGCATACAAAAAAAGAATTTTTTTAGCCGTTAAAAAAAGAAAACCATAACAAACATATAAAGTTTGTTTTAGTAAATATATAAAGTTTGTTTGATTTAAAAAACCGCTTTTACATTAAAAGTCTAAATCATTTTTGTATTTTTTTATAGATTTTCGTTTTAAAAAGAATCAGATTTTTAAATGTTTTAAAGTTAAAGCTCAAACTATCAATTTTAATTTTTCAATCTAATGAGACTGAATGGTTTTAAAGATTTATTCACTTTAAGATTGACGTGCTTAATTTCACTTTTATCATAAAATGGTATCAATGCACCCCCTATTAAAACATTAATTACCTCTTTAAATCAAAACCACAAAAATGACCAAACTTGACTTTATAACATTCAACCAAACAAGATAGTTTTCTTATTTAGTTGTCAATTTTTACTTATCAAAACATTTTTATTCTTTATCATAACATCATTTTTAAATGTTATTTTAATCAAGAAATTATACTGACAGTGTATCTATTTTTATTGCTCTTGTTAAACAAAATCAAAATTACTGACTAAATTATGTTTAACAGTTCAATTACCGATAAAAACTGTAAAAAAAAAAATAACAACCGGGAAATGGTTTACACAACAGTTCAAAAAATCGAAGTTTTAAGAATAAATACAAATGTTAAGCTATTCTGCGTGCATGTGTGTGTATTGATACACATATTAGGTGTGTATTGATTTAACCGTTGTGGCCCCTTTACCTCCGGGCTCTAGTGCTATAGTGTCAAAACCCCCTCCCCTTGTAGGGGCCATGGGCGAATAAGTACGAATTGGCATAAGTGCGCCGAATAAAAATGAAAACATTAATATACGTGCAAATTGGCATTTTGCACTTAGGCCAATTCGCATTTATGCCAGTTCGCACCTATGTTAATGAACAAATTCTTTTTGCGCACTTTTGCATTTAGGCTGATTCAAACTTATGCCAGTTTTTGCAACTACTTCTCACTTATGCCATTACGCACATTTGCACTTATGCCAAAGTTTGCAAGTTTATTGCTCTGATGCCAAAGTTTGCAAATTCTTTTGGTGCACTTATGCTAGTTTGACTTATGCCAGCTTTTGCAACTGCTTCGCACTTACGCCAGTTTGTACTTATGCCATTCACACTAATGCTAATTTGTTATGAAGTTCGCACTTATTCACCCGTCCCTTTAAAAAAATTTTAAAATTTCCTAATTAGTTTTTATAAAACTGTTTAAAAATGCATAAAGCATCAATTTCTAATTGATCTCTGACCTTAACCCAGACCCAAACCATGTACATTAGGGTTAAGGCTGAAAACATTTTTTCAAAATTTTTTTTTTCTGTAGTCACAAGTTATGAACTTTGGTGATTATTGATAAATTATTATTAAAGCTATTTTTAAAAAAAAGGTCTCGCACCAAGACACCTGATGACACGGTAGGTGTTAAACTTTACCAAAAATATTTTTATCCCAAAGTATGTTGGGCCTAAATTGAAATTTTATAAAGATTTCATATATAACAACATTTTTAAATGTAACCTACATAAAAAAGATACTATTAAAATAATCTTAAAAATACCTTTTTTTCAATTTTTGTTTAAAAATGTTAGTTTTTTTTACAAAAATTATAAAAAATATTATTTATATTTAAAAACTTAATAATCTTTAAACTTTCTATGAAAATACGCTTCTTTTGAGACCCAACTTGATATACTCTTGAAGTTTTTTTGATATATTTTTTTTATTTTGTTATTTAGGTGCCCCAAAAAGACCTCACAGTCTTGTCACAGAGCACCGCGAAAGTGCATTTAACTAGGAAGTTCACGCCTCCTTCCTTACCGTGACGCGAAAATATGTCCAAAGTTCGTTTTGAACCTCGATCTCCTGCTTCTAAAGCAAGCGCTCTAACCACTGCACCACCGCTGTCAACATATGGCATATGTGGCAATAAACGCAATATATGACAGCAATATGTTGTCAGGTGTTTTGGTGCAGTAACTTTTTTTTCATGAATTGATCAAAACAAATGTGATTTCCTTAATCAATAATAAAATGTTCATTTATTTCCACTGAAGGCCAAAAGATTGTTTTTTCGTCATAATCCAAATGTACATTTACAAAAGTGCATAAAATTAAATTTAAATAAATTTTAATTTTGACGACAATGAAAACCGGGCGTGTAATTAAATAAAGAATTTCTCAATGATTGATTTCTAAAAAAAACACGGTAGACTGAATAAGCGCGAATTTCATAAGTGCAAATTGACATAAGTGGCAACTGGCTAAAGTGCAAAGCAATTACAATAAGTGCATCTGGCAAAAGTGCGAATCGGCATATGTGCGCCGTATAAATTTGAAAACATTGGCATAAGTGCGAACTGGGATAAGTACAAATTGGCATTAGTGCGAAATGCCAATTTGCAATTATGCCAATATTTGCAATTTTATTCGGCGCACGTATGCTGATTCGCACTTTTGCCAGATACACTTATGCCTCTTTTTGTAATTGCTTCGCACTTGTGTCAGTTCGCACTTATGTCAATATTCTCAAATTTGTTCGGTGCGTTTATGCCAATTCGCACTTATGCCAGTTTGCCTTTGCACTTATGCCAGTTTGTATTTTTATACTCGCACTTATGCCAGTTTGTATTTTTATATCGTAAGCAATTACTAATGTATCAATACAACCACGTTCTTCAATTTTACCAAATATAGCAATAAGTACTTTTAAAGGTTTTCTTTCAAGACCATATAAAACATGTTCAGAATATTTAGAATGAAATTGAGTTTCTTGCTAATGTATTTTACCAAAATGGACACCCATAATGCGGATTTTCAGATATGGCTAAAAATTTTAAACTATTGCACAAAAATACAAAAAACCAGCAAAAACTATCATGCTAGCGTGGATATAGAAACTAAGCATTACACTTGAAAGAGAGTTTCGTAAAGTAGGTATGATAATCATGTATCGCTATGGGAATTTCTTTACTTAACATTTATGTCTCAATAAATTCGGATTGCATCCAAATAATTATCCGGACATTTATCCGTTGAAGAGGGTTTGGCAGAATAGTGTCGCAAAATTTTGATTGTCGCGAATTTTGATTGTCGCAAATTTGATTGTCAAAAATGTCAAAAAAAGTGTCGCAAATTGTCGCATGATTGATTGCCGGATAACAGAATAAGGAATAATGTCGCAAATGAATTTAATGAATAGTGTCGAAAATAGAAAAAGGAATAATGTCGCAAATGAATTTAATGAATAGTGTCGAAAACAAAATAACGGAATAGTGTCGCAAACGAATTTAAGGTAATATCTTTGATTTTCAAATAGTTTGACATTGTTTATGTTTTAAGGTATTAAATAACTTTTGAGGATTTTTCAAGACCTTTTGTACCATGGTTATTCTAGACTTTTGTTTGTTTTATAAAAGTTACATTTTGGCTGGTTTTTATCATAAACTTCAAATAAATATTCCTTCAATGATAAAATATTTGTATCGTTTGTACCATTTGTATAAAGCGTTTGATAACGACCTGTTTTTCCTGTCTTTCCTGTCCTTTTTTCTTTCCTTTAATCGGTATTGTTATTTGAGGGGTTCAGTGGAAAAGTGGTTTAACTCACATTTTAAAAATTTACGGATAATCGATGTCAACAATACATTGAGTATGTATTTTGTTGAGGAAAAAGTACCACACCCCAAAACCCATCTATACAGTGCTGCTACCCACTCCACCCAATAAAGCCAGTACTGCTGCTATCTACTATCATATTTACTTTAATAGAAAAATGAAGACTGTGCACTTTCTCTCTGCCAAATTTCAGCATTATACTACTTTTGTCTGAGTTTGACCCTATTTTTCGCTAATTCTCTCCGACTACTATTCTGTTTTTACTATTTGCGACACTATTTTGTTTTTACTATTTGCGACACTATTCTGTTTTTATTATTTGCGACACTATTCCAATTTTACTATTTGCGACACTATTCTTATTTTTGTTTTCGACACTATTCATTAAATTCGGCACTATTCCTTTTTTTTGCGACATTAGGCCTTTTTAATATATTCGACACTATTCCGAAATTCATTTTTGAACATTATTCTTGCCACCATTAGAGAGTACACGGGAAAAAACGGCATAGTCACATTTAAAAAGTTTTGAGAAGGTATTATCATTATATTAATCATTTATAAACGTTTTCATATAAAGCATAGAAGTATGTAAATTAGAAAAAATTATTTCTTGATTAATTTATTTGAAGTTTACATTTTTAATAAAATTTGTGTAACTTTTATTTAAAATTTTTTTTCTAACTTTATACAAAGACTTTTATAAATAGTCTGGTCGCTACTAGGGCTTCTCATTTCCCGCAATTTTCAAATCACGGGATTCCGGGATAAAAAATTTTGTATTCCCGGGATCCCGGGATCCCGGCAATTTTTTATAAGCACAAATTAAAAGAAAAAATTATCTTATAAATATAAAATAACACAAAAATCAGTTTTAATTCAAGATCATAAACAAAAAATACAAAATAATTATGAAAATAAAATAAACAAAATAAAAACAAACTTCATGAAAGTTATTATAATTAATTATTTTTAAAAAAGTTTTTTAAAAAGCACAAATAATTAATAGAGTTATCACTTAATGATGACCGCATTTTTGTGACAAATAGACCAGCAGCAGAAAAAGCTCTTTCAGATTCAACCGAAGTCGATGGGATGGTCATCAAAGCATTAAATAATTTGTCCAAATTACTGGTGCGCTTTCCGGTAATTTCGAAAATATTCATTTCTTTTATGATGTTTTTAACATCATAGGAAATGTATTCTGCACTCTCGATTCGCGTTACATTCAAAATTGCATCATCCAATTTCTGTTGGAGGTTAGAAGACCTAGTTAAGTGAATTGGCTCTTCCAACATTAAAGCACCACCCTCATCATCACTACTATTAATTATTTCTTCGATATCAGCAGAAGTACTTCTTGCGCCAGTATCCGAATCGGAAATAAAAAGTTTAGCAAATAATTTCTTAGCTGTTGAATATAATGCAGATTTAGAAGGCAATGTCATTACCGAATCTATTTCCGATGGATATTGATAATTTTTCGGATTATTTAAATATTTTACTAAACCAACTAAATTTTTATTCCGTCGTTCGACTACTCTCTGTCGCACAGATTGAAGCATTTTAGAAGAAAAACTATTTTTATTCTTGCTCAAGTCATCCAGTATGAATAATAATACACCCTCTGCTTCAAGTAGTGTGGCGTTTCTTCGCCCAAGTCTTTCAATGCCAATTTTTAGTGGTTGCAACGCCGTTATTACAACGTTAATTAGTAAATATTCTTGCTCCGAAATGTTGTCAAAATTAAGAGTTCGCAATTTTAAGTCCATTAAGGCTTTCAATATACAAGTTTTTAAGGCAATAAATCGTTCGAGCATTGCAAGAAGGCTGTTCCACCTTGTTTTTACATCCAGTATCAACTTAAGTTCTTTATTGTACTTAATTCTAACGTATTTTTGGAGAATTTCATTTTTAAGTGATGATTTACGAAACATTCGCACCATTTTTCGGACTTTCTGAATTATTTGAGCAATACTAACACTATCTTGTAGCTCATCATTGAATTCTACGTTTCTTAAATTAAATAAATCGCCGTATTGACTTGATTGACAATCAAATGAAGTTACATACTCGCTGTCGATCTCTTCATTCTCGTTCTCACTCTCATCATCTTCACTATTATTGTCTTCTTCCAGATTTTGACTATCAAATTCGTTATGCTCACTATCTGATGCATCTAAAATTCTAGCTTTTTTGTAGAGAACATCACAAACTGATAAATGCAGACCATGTGCATAACATAATTGGTGCTCAATACCGCTTAATCTTCCAAATTTTTTCATAACTGAGCACCGTCAGTTACACTAGAAATTATATGGTTCTTTGTAGATAAATTAAATTCCGATAATTTAGTTTCAACCATCTCAACTATTTTTTCCGCAGGAAGTGCACCGAATATTCTAATCATGCCCAGGTTCCAAAACTTAGTTAAGGAATGCACATTTATATTCATATAGCGACGGTTTTTTAACGAAGTGTATTCGTCCATCGAAATAGAGAACCTTGCGCCATCTGAAATTAGCATAGTCATTTCCTTAATCACAACTTGTTTTGCTAAATGGTATTTGCTTTTTACCATACTCATAACATGTGAAGGGTTTTTAGGTAATATCATACCTTTATCAGATAAAGTTTTTCTTATATATTCGGATTTTGTAATGCTATTAATAGAAAATCCATCGACAGCAGCCATCTTTGAAACAATTTCTTCAATAGATTTCTCTTTTACAAACGAAGTGATTTTACGTTGGACATTTCCTAAAAGCTGTGTTTTCTTCATGTGGTCTTTTCTTATTAACTTCAATTTCAATTTCCTTGTGAACATTTTTTAAATGACGAAGAAGTCCACTTGTAGAGAATCCTTTACACATTATTGTTGCTTTGCATTTATTGCAAATAGCTGATTCTGTTTTTTTTTCGCGTGTAAAATATTTCCAAGCTTTTGATCCACTTTCACTTGCCATGATAGGGTTATCTAATTTGATATTTTACATTATAGCAATGAAAAATGAATTAAATACTGCATTATAAAAAATTTTTTATAAAAAATTTAACAACTTACAATTTGCTTTCTGATCCTGAAACTTCGATTAAATCAATAAATCAAGGCCAATAAATCAATTAATTCTATCTAGGTAATATATAAACCTAAACGAAAATTTATTGCCATCTATATTATGTTTTTTAATTAAGCGAAAATCTCGGGAAATTTGGGTCGAAATCTTGGGATTGTGGGATGCAATTTTACTACCGGGATCCCGGGAAAACGGGATCCCGGAATCCCGTTTAAGAAGCCCTAGTCGCTACATGTAAAAAAAAAAGGAAAAATAAACATTTTGAGTGGGCATTTTAACTTTTATATAGACTTGTTCCTTGTAACTTAAGAAGTTTAAAAATTTTTACGTGCCACTTGGAAACTGCTTATAACTTTAGTTAGAGACAAAAATAAATGCAACTTATTGAAAGGATTTCAAGTATAAATTATCCGCCATGTTGTTTACAAATCGAATACCGCAAAGCATTGATTTAGTTTTTACAAATTATTGACAGGGGGTTAATAATATGTAAAATTAAATGTTTTAAATATAATTATTTAAATATATTTAAGCAAAATTTTATAAACCTTTTTCGAAAACAAATTTTTTTATAATAGTTTTTTAATATTGTATTAAAGTAATAAAATAGTTGTAATTTAATGAATTTAAAAAAGAAAATTTGTTCCCGTTATTTGTTTACGTTAAAAAATGTTTACTTTTCAAAAACTGTTTACCAAAAAAACGTGTTTTATTTATTTTTATTTGTTTACTAATATTAAAGTAAATAATGGCGAGTAGCAAAAAAACACAGCATCTTAATCTAGTTCCTAGAAAAGAATTTAAAAATGCTTGCATACTCCATCAAGGAGAAGTTGCCCATAATAATAACAAACTGCGGGGTTTTACTGAAAATGCGCTTGCAAAAGTTAAGAATGCTTGGTAAGTCACAAACTAAATGTCCAACTCAATTTGTTTATTTATATACTGATTAAAACAATGGTACGGAAAAAACAATAAATAGCATGGATTTGATAATAATATTTTTTTTTACTATAGTCGAATTCGAAATGACTTTAAAATCATAAACATTCTACCTGATACGTGCCCAGCAACTCTCTTGTTCCATCAAAGATGTTACGATAAGTATGTAAATATAAAAACATTAAACATTCTACAACATCGGAAAAGTAGAGCAGAGAAAGACAACGAGAATGTAGGCCTGAATAATATATCCTCATCTGAGCGCAGAATCTCAGCTCGGAAAAGAGATAGATCAGGTAAATTAAAAACCTTTGGGTGGGAATTGCAAAGCAAATAATATTACCCTCAGTTTTCACGTTTTTCATTGTTTTATGTACTACTTCAAAGTTAAAATAATTCCCTTGTTTTAGGAAAAATTATTGCGGATGAAGAATGTTGCATTTGCTATTGCAAAAAGACTAATAAAGATAGGAACGGATATGAAACGCTTACAAAATGCGTAATGGAAAGTGCAGCAAACGTGTTAAAAGAAAACGCTTTAAGTAAAGCTGACAACCCACGACTCATGGCTAGTATATCAGGCACAGAATGGCAAACCATAATTTCCTTAGATTTATATTATCATCGGTCTTGTTACCTTAAATATACAAGACCCCCAAAAACTCCTTTTATTACAACAGAAGATGCAATTATGCGTTTGCTCTTCGACTATGTGAAAGAACACGTATTAGACAACTTAGAGATTATTCATACAAGTAAGCTATTTGAATTTTACAAAGAAAACTGCACAGATAGAACAAAGGTTCCAGATAGAAGGACTATACAGGATGCTGTAGTTGCAGAATTCGGCGGGTCTGTTCAGTTGTGGTCACCAAAATACGGCTATTCTTTCTTATATAACGATAGTATTGAGAAGGGAAAAATCATTGAAGTTTTTTTAAAAACAATTGAGAATCTAGAAAAAAAGAATAATTCAAAACCGATTGAACAGCTTATCGATCATGTCGCAAAAGAAATTCGCAGCGAGGTTTTGTCTATGATAAAAACATACTTTAAATGGCCTCCTAATGAAGACGAATTACTAAGAGTTAAAACTGAAATTCCACCTCTTCTGCATCAACTTTTTGCAAAAATTTTATTTCGTGCTAGAGTTAGTAAAAGAGGAATTGTCAAAATAAACTCTCTTTGTGAAGATGTTATTTATAACGTAACAAACGGTCATCATCGATGCTCTAAACACGTGTTATTAGGGTTAAGTACCAAACGAAAAACTGGATCAAAAGAGTTAGTGAAATGGCTAAGTAAATTAGGACATGGAATTTCCTATGATGAAGTAAATTATTTAGAAACATTTCTTGCACAAAATGCAATGCAAAATCAAATTTTTAAAAGTTTTTGTCCTTCTGTTCTCCAGCCCTCAAAATTTGTGACCTTTGTTTGGGACAACAACGACATAAATCCTGAAACTTTAAAAGGAACTTCTATGCACGTCACAAATGGTATTGTCATTCAGTTACAAAATATTGGTCAAGTACACAAAAACGAGGTTAACGAAATAATTTCAAGAAAAAGAGAAAGATTTTTTAAAGCAATTGAGAAAGAGTTGCCTCTGTACATAAAGCATAATCGAGAAGAACCAGATTACCTACGTAAAACAAACGCGTTATCAAAAGACAGTAAGTTACTGGTAGTTTCAGAGAAGCTGGATTTCTTTTGGACCTTACTATATCATTTTTCTAGTGATATCCCAAGCTGGACTGGGTTTAACTATCTAATTACACCTAAAAAGATATCAGAAGACATCCACACTATTAGCTATCTTCCTGCTATTAACTCATCGCCAACAAACTTGAGCACAGTGCTTGAAGTTCTGCTCCAGTCCAAAGCTAAAGCCGAGAACCTTGGTCTCTCCGAAACTGACGTTGTAATGGATCAAGCGATATATATGCAAAAGCGGTGGAAATCCTGATGAACCCTAGTCATATTGATCTTAAAAGATTTATTGTTCTCCGAATGGGTGCATTTCACACATCTTGTATTTTTCTAGCTGTTATTGGCAAAAGATTTAATGATGCCGGATTACAAGACTGGATAATTGAAGCTGATATAGCCGGTGAGTGGTTTCTTTATCTTTTTAAATTTTATTGACATTATATTACGTAGCAAATATTGCAGCAGATATTTTTTTCACCAAAGAAGGTTGAAGTAATAAAGATATTTTTTATATATTTTTAAGGTAAAAGTTCATTGGAGCGTATTTTGAAGGGAAAGCAATATAACCGTGCCGTTCGAATTTATCAATATCTGTATAATGCACTAACCCAGCTGAGGATAAAACATTTTGAAAGTTGGTTAGTTGAAAACAATCTTTCCTCGTTGAATAACTTCTCTTCCTCACCTGAGTTCATTACTTGTTTAACTGAGGTAAATAAATTTGCATAAGTATACTTCATGTCTGTGAATTTAATGACGATATTAAAATTGTACTTTGATTATTTCTAGACGAATTATGACAATTTGAAATCGTTGTTTGATGATGATTTCTTCAAAACTTTAGATGATCACTCAAATGTGTTAAAAGATATTGATACTTCCGGACCAACTTCCGCTTTTTGGTTTTCTTTTATTGAAATATTAAATATTTTTTTTTGCTTTGCTCCGTTCAACGAAGGTTGGTAACATTTGGAGGCAACACGCCAAATGCTACCGTGGTTTTTTGCATGTGATCGTCCGAATTATTCTCGCTTTTTAACTTTCTATTGGACCGAAATGATGCAACTTCCTAACTCATCCAAGTATTTATCAACAGTTTATTTAAGCTTGTACTCCAAAATATTTTTTTGGATTTCAACAAATTTAGTTTTAAAAATAGTTTCAAATTAAATCTTTATAACTTATTATCTTTTTAAAAACAGGGATGGAAACTTCTCCGTAAGAAGAACGAGCGGTACGTTTAACAAAGTTCCATCTGATCAATGCATTGAACAAACTATTAATCGTGATCAGAAATGCCAAGGGGGAATAAAAGGTTATAGTACGTCTGAAGGAACCATTCAACGCTGGGTACTTACAAGTCATACTGTTGCAAAATGTATTTCAATTTTGAAAAATGACATGGGAATCAAAACTAAAAAACAAACACCAAAAGATCTAAAACCATCAAGAAAAGATTTCAACAACGGATGTGTAGAGAGAGCTTTGATACTAATGACAAATTGGGGTCCTTTTGAGCAAAGAGATTCTTTGGTAAATATTTGTTCTAGAATTGAAGCACCTGATGAGTTAAAAGATAATTTATTGAATGCACAATCCATCGGGGAAGCAGAGTTTTAAAGGTTCTTTAGAGAGCGCATTCAATCTTCAACAGTTTCCTTTTACGCTCCAATCAAAAAGTGTCGTCTGCAAACATTTAACAATTTAAATTTGAAAAAAATGTATTGCCTTAAAGAGAAATCATTCAAACGAATCAGCCGAACGAAGCATGTTTGGGAGATAGTTATTGCAAGAGGTAGAGAAGGTCTAACTCTGAAACAAATACTATGTTATTCTTTGAGTCCTATCCCATGGGCGTTGGGATTACCTGATGGTAGCCTCGTCAAAACAAACAAGATGAACCTTCTTCGTAAGTTAATTTACTACTGTTATTATAGGTATTGATAAATCCTCTTATTCAATTAGAAGTTTAACTTGAAATAGTTGCTGAAAGCCGAAATCATTTGTTTGTTAAGAACATATTAGTCGTTCAAAAATAATTAATAAATACTACCTAAACACTACATTTTAGTATTTAGGTAACATTTTCAGTTTAGTAAGTTTATAAAATTAATATTAAGTTTAGTAATTTTAGTAACATTTAGGAACAATAGAATCTTCGGTGGATCGAGAACACTTTGAGGAATTTGTTTTACAGGTTCCTCTAAGTGCTGCACATGTTTTCGATGGAATGGCAATTCTGCAACAGCTTGCTAACATTAAACTCAAAACTTTTGGAGATATTTCAGAATTTATTTTAAATCTAATTCTTAAAGGATCCACAATATATTTTGTGACAGACCAATACCAACATGGCTCAATAAAATCATTCGAACGTGCTCGAAGAAGTAAATCAGGATCTCTAAATTTTAAGATTCAGCGGAGAGAACTAGCAAAACCTAAACAGACAAAAATATTTGCAAGATGCTACCAATAAGACCGAGCTCATTTCATTCCTACTAAAAGATTGGTCACATACGGAAAGGTTTGCATCACAACTTACCGGAAATGTGCTCTTTGTAAACTTGCAGTCACGATTTTATAAGTTGACATGCGAGGTTGGCGGTCAGGTTAGCTAATAAATTATTACTTTGTTTTATTTATTTACGTGGTAAAAGTTATGTCTGTTTTTGTAGCATATCTTATAAAATTATGTTATACATAAAGGTTTCAAACGAAAAAGTTGTGTCACTGCATACAACTCAAGAAGAGGCTGATACAAAAGTATTCTTGTGCTCTAAACACGCTGCATCTATTGGTTTTGAAACCGTTTGCATTCACACAGTTGACACAGATATTGCTATTTACGCTTTGTACTTCCAAAACCAACTTAAAATACACTTATTTGTGGATATTTGCGTTTCTACTGAAAGGCGGACTCTTGATATAAATCTGATTGCCTCACAGTTAGGTACTGATTGTTGCAAAGCTCTTCGTGCTCTTCGTGCATTTAGCGGGAGCGATTATACAAGTGCATTTTACGGGATTGGCAAGTCAAAATTCCTCAAACTAATGAGACAATCTGAAGAGTACAAGTCAATTTTTCCAAGGTTGGGGACTCTTTTACCTTTGATGCAACCCATTTCAATCAAATAGAAAAGTTTATATGTCAATTATATGGATTGAAATGCAGTGATACAAACGAAGGAAGATACTTCAAGTTTATTGCAAAGAAAGAAGCTCCGGAACCTCAAAAGCTTCCACCTACTAGGGATGCTCTAATGTGTCATTGCAAGAGAGTTTCGTATGTAACAGCAATTGTCAAACAATCACTAGAGGCAAATCCCGATATTCCAAAACCCAATGGATATGGATGGCGAGAAATTGGCGATCAACTTAAGGTTGAATGGATGCTCATTCCACCTGCTCCAGAAGACGTTTTGCAGTTAATTTCCTGTGCGTGTAAAAAGTCAAAATGTGAAACACTGGTTTGTCTTTGTCGATCGCATGGATTGACTTGTACGGATTTGTGCAACTGTTCGTCTTGTGAAAACACAAATGATTGGGACGACACTTTAACAGAATATTATTCGACTGATTCCGATGCAAGTTCAGGATTTTCTGAAACTGATTGAATTTATTAAATAAAAAAATTATTATTTAGTAAAAATTATTATTTAGTAAAAATTATTATTTAGTAAAAATTATTATTTAGTAAAAATTATTAATTAGTAATTATTATAATTACTCATTTAAATCAAGAAAATTTATTAAATAAAAAATCTGAATTAATTTCTAAATGTTGGCACGAAAATAAATACCTCTTAAAAAATTATAAAAACAAATGACCAAATTAAACTATCCCCATTCCAAAGAAAATTATTTCATAATTACTTTCTGTAACTTCCCGTTAACAAAAAAATATAGTAATTAAATATTAAATATTTTATAATAATTTATAACTTCCTGTAAAATATTTTTTTCTATAAATTGAATTTTTTTGAGATTTAGTAACTCTTCCTGATGATCCAGCAATGGTGAAACTTCAAGTCAAAGATAAAAGTTAGATAAGTGTTTTTTACTAATTTATATATATATATATATATATATATATATATATATATATATATATATATATATATATATATATATATATATATATATATATATATATATATATGTATATATATATATATATATATATATATATATATATATATATATATATATATATATATACGCACACACACACACACACACACACACACACACACACACATGCAAAAAACCGGAAATGTGTTTATCCTTGATGTAAATGAAGTCATAAATCAAAAACTTCGACCCTTGTAATATTTTCCCTTTTAAAAATCTGTTCACGAAAATCTTTTTGGTTATTTTTTTTTTCTTTCACGAAATTTGGAAAAATTATTAGCGTGACGTCATCAGTACCAAGTAAGGGCTTCAATTTGACCCTTTAAGCACTTTTAGAATTGCTCGTAAGTTTTTCTCAAGATTTTATTATTTATTATAAGGTTTTCTCAAGAGGTTATCTAACGTTTGACGTAAATATGTATTTTTAGTTTGATTTAAAAAAAATATATCAGCATGACGTCATCAGTACCAAATAAGGGCCCAAATTTGACCCTTTAAGCACTTTCAGAATAGCACGTAAAGTTTTTCTCATTCAAGATATCAACCTTAAACTATTTAAGTAGTTTTTATAATGTCCACTTCATTTCCAAGAAAAAGTCACACGTAGCGTCCAGACTAAAATGATTCATAAATATTTTCTTAAAACTTTTTAAATGCGACAATGCAGTTTTTTTCCCTGTGCTCTTCAATTAGATTATGGTAATAATTTCTATTATTTTCTAATAACTATACGGGTAAGATGTATCTTGAAGACAATATCTATTAACTTTATAAATATTATGCAGTAATTTAATTAAATAAAGTTCAGTAAAGTAATTTAAATTTATAGAATTTGCCATAAAATTTATCTTCTGCCAAGAAGTCACCAAGAAGTCAATAAGAGTTTGGCATAAGCAGCAATCTTTTCTTCTATAATTTCAATAATAAACATTTATTGGCTTCATTAATGGAATATTTATTGGCTTCAGTACATACATCGACCATCTTTTAGCCTGCTACTAAAAAAGTTCCATAGAGAAATTAATATTCATGTTTAGCATAACGGAAAAAATTTAAAATTATAAGTAATTAATTAATAAAATGCAAAAATTATAGTAGCCTAATAATTTTATTAAATTAATATTTTACTGCTAAAAAAATGACATCGCATAAATTTTTATTAAGAAAAACCAGTGGTTAAAAACATGGGTTACATGTGGGAGCCATATGGTATTTACTTACATGGGAAATCCCACGTGGGTTTCTTGTGGGATTTAAATTTATTTGAAGGCTGGAAACTTAAAAACCTTAAATTTTAAAATCGACATTGCATTGCGGCGAGGCTACATTTATATTGTGTAAATATATTTTACATTATTTTAGAGAATGGCAAGCAAGTATGTAAGTACCACGAATAATGTTTATCTTTCTTTATAGAAATAAGATTAGGATTTATGCAAATAGACGTATTATTAGGATAATATAATAGTTATTTGAATATAGTTCTTGAGTATATTATCTGCAAACAATTAACTGTTCAAATGTTGTCAAAAACCAAGCATGCATGCATAGGACACTGCTGTGTCCAACAAAGAGATGCAGGTTCGAAAGTCAAAGAATTCCCAATTTTCTTTATTAAAAAAGAAAAAAATAGGGGGGAGATGGGTTTCTGTAACTTTTTTTAAGCTCTAAAACTTTTAACTTTAGATATAATAAGATCCTTAAGACTTAAGGGACTTACGAACTACATTGAGGAACAAAGACAGGATATTTACAGAAACTTTTCAGTTTTTAATCTGGAGTACCACAGTGTTATTGGGAATAAAGCCTCTGGGTCCAGTTTTCAAAGTAATATGATCTAAAGTAATGTATAAATAAAATCCTTTAAAATGCATATAACTCCTGATAGTTAACTATATGTATAACTAGTTATACATATAATTTATTATATAAACTTATTTTTTAAGGTTATGCTGGAACAAATTAGTCCCAATTCATTCCAATTCAAGTTTTAGTTAAAGTCTAGTTTAGTTTATTTGTTCATTGTTTTTTCACTATTTTATATTTATTTGTTCATTGGTTCAAATTTGTTAATTAGTACTAATTCTTATTACAATAAGAATGTTTGTCATTGTTGAATGTGATTTATTAGCAACTTAACTTTATTTTCAACATATTTTGACAACACCCTTTACATTTTAAATGACGACAGCTTTACTTTTCTATTGATGTTAAATTTATTACGTTTCAATAAAAATTATATATATATATATATATATGTGTGTATATATATATATATATGTATATATATAAATATATATACATATATATATATATATATATATATATATATATATATATATATATATATATATATATATATATATATATATATATATATATATATATATATATATATATGAACATTACAAATTTAATAATAGTGTTGTGATGTGTTATATAAACAATACTATAATAGATGATGATATGAAAATAAGATAGGATATGAAGACAATGATCAAAGAATAAATTTACTTATAGAAATTTAGATGTTTTTTATTAGTTTCAGAATATTACATTATGTGTGACGAAAAAGTAAAGATACTTTTGCATCCAGTGTCTATTGCACCTAATGTCTACATCATCGTAAAGTAGGTTTTTACATTTTTGTTTTTTTGTTTAACGACTTATCCTAATCGATCACTTTTTCTCAGGATTCTCTTCATGGGTTCAAGGTCATTACCCATAATATGGGTTCAATTACCCATAATACGTTAGTCATTGTAAGTAATAAATTAGGAAATAATTATTTGTGAAATAAAGACCAAGTTGTAGTCATTAATGACTTCAACCTGGCTAGTAATTAAAGTTGCTCTAATAATAAGGTTCCTTAATAAAATTGCTCTCTCTCCTCTCTCTCTCTCTCTCTCTCTCTCTCTCTCTCTCTCTCTCTCTCTCTCTCTCTCTCTCTCTCTGTCTCTCTCGTCTCTCTGTCTCTCTCTCCTCTCTCTCTCTCTCTCTCTCTCTCTCTCTCTCTCTCTCTCTCTCTCTCTCTCTCTCTCTCTCTCTCTCTTTCTATATATATATTTTTAGAAAATGTTTGAAGAAAGTTAGAAGATACTAAAAACCTTGGTATTATGCAAGCCGAAGCGATTTACTTAATTCAATCGACAAAATCGCAAAAGAAAAAATAATATTTTCAATACTTATTTTGAATGTATTTATTAATAGCATTTATTTTAAAATAAATTCATTTTGCAACACGTTTTTTTAATTTAAATCTTCATATCGTAAAAACCCACGCGTATCCCATATGGGATTTACCATATGGAATCTATGTGGGATTTACCATATGAAACCCACATGGCACAGAATAATAATCCCCACATGGGTTACATACTGAAAAAAGCCATGCGTATCCCATGTGCGCTTTTTCACTGGGGTGGGGGGTTCAAAACCCTATTGAATATATTATTATTAGTAGGGCTAAGGGACTTTGACCCTCTACTTGCCAAATTTTTATTATAAAATATAAAAATAAATTAAATAAATTTGATTACACCCCCCTCCCTCCACTTTCCCCAGAAAAAAGCATGCACTGCGATCCTTGCAAGGTACCAAAACTCGCATCTCGTGGAAGGTTGTTAGACACTTTCTAATACTATTAATAATAAATAATGACTTGATACACCAAAAAATATTTTATTCTTATAATTTCTTTATGCTTTTCCAGCTAAATTTATATATCTTTTATCTTTATTTAATATATATATATATATATATTTTAGATAAAAGCAAATCCTAATAAGTTATTATTAGAAGCGCATCCAGTGCTACGTTATTGACTTCTCGGTGGTTTTCAGGCAGAAGATAAATTTTATGGCAAATTATGTAAATTTAAATTATCTTACTGATCTTTATTTAATTAAATTACTGTATAATATTTATAAAGTTAATAGATATTGTCTACAAGATACTATCTTAGTCTTAATGAAAAGTCTGAAATTGCCTTATGCAAATTTTCTCCTTGGTCTTTGTGACTTCTTATCTTGCACAAGTTGGTTTAAACTTGGTGTAGATCGCTTCTTCAGTTTGTTCTGGAATTCTGGATAGACCACATTGAACTTCTTCACAAAAAGGAATAATGTGGTCTAACAAGATGAGGACCTTCTTTGTTATGAGTAAGGTGGGCTAACATGATGTGAACCCTCTTTGTTATGGGTAAGGAGGGCTAACACGATGTAGACCTTTGTTATGGGTAAGGCGTAATAATCTTTTGAAAACTCTATTAGGTTATTATATTATTCTTTCAACATAGCAATAGAATGCTTGACATTAGGACTACGAAAAGTACAGAAGCAGTCATCCACAACACACTTTATATCTTATACATGTAATAATAAGTATTAGCTGTTGACAATTATTCAGAAATGCTTCCTATAGATCTATAAGATTATTCTATATCTTATTACAATTCACTTCATCAAATCCTCCTCCATAATAGCCATGTCTGAGAATATACTATTTAGACAGCCATTAATTAAAATATGGTTAAAGAGTAAAAATTAGGTTGCTGCGAACATTAATAAAACCCATAAATATATGTAATGATGATGAAAGAATTTTGTTTATCAGCCTAACTTCTTGATCTTCATCAAGATGACTAAGCCTTTTTTGTCTAACATTTTTATATAGCTGTACTGTTTCTTTTTCTTTTCCCGCTGCTTAAAATTCAAAAAGACAAAGATCAAGGCTTCCAGACATTCTTAATATAAACATGCATGGATGTCACCAAGGCCAGAGAAACCCATAATCATGTTAATCAAAGTCCCATACTATATGAAAAGCCAGGCTATCTAGCTTGATAAAATTTGTTTTATCTTCTGATATGTTTCAGGAACATCTTCAGCAATAGCAATAAAGTTTATACGTTGCACACTAGACCCCATATATTCACATATTTCCCAACGTTTACTTCTGTTCTTATTATATATTATTGCTTTTAACTTCAAATTCATCTGCATCAAAAATATTAAAACATATTTTAATAGGCCTTCAACTCCATCAATTGATACTTGTACGACAGTATCATAAGAATTCAACGTTGTTCTGTTTACCAATTATTGATAGACATTTAGAGCAGGTCTTTAATGTGTATTCTGGAGTGGTAGAAGAGCTCTAATCGATCTCAATTGTAATAATGTCCGACTTGTGCTTCTTAAAAATCCAATTAATCTAAATAATAATTATTCAGAAGATATACATCTTTATATTCTAGCAGATGTTTTAAAATTATATTCTAACCGATGTAATTAACTTAAAACTAAAACTTTTCTTTCTTATGTGTCCATCTGGTCGGTGGTTTCTTTTTTTTGCAAGTATGTACAAATTAGTTATGCAACTTCCACTTATTGAAGAAAGATAGGCTGCAATTTCTTTCATTTATCTAGTGTATACATACGTCTATACCAGTTTTTCACTATTATCTTGAACTGCAATCAGGCTCTTTTTAGTTTTTTCCCCCAGCAATCACAACAAAAACTATTTATATTCATTTTTATTTTGCTAAGATTAAAACAACGTCATTAGTATTATAATATATAATACTAAAATTTATATAATACAAGTTTTTAATATTTAGAAAATTTATTAAAGCAATCAAGGTATTCAAATTTTAAAGCGTTACACGCAAAAAAATTAATTTAAACAAAATTTAATGCAGCATTTAGTGAAACCTATAACTAGTTCATATTTATACTCCCTAATGGTAAAAACAATTGATAAAAGACCCCTTTTTAATATTTTGGGCTTTAAAGTTTCAAGTCATCATTTAATATAAGAAAGAGCCCAACAACCTCCCGTAAGATGCGAGTCTCTTTACCTTACAAGGATCGCAGCGCATGTTTTTATCTGGGGAAGGTATAGGAAAGAGGATGTAAAAAATTTTTTAAATATATTTGTATATTTTATGCTAGATTTATGTTTTAAAATAAAAAAATTGGCGAGGGGCCAAGGCTCCTCGGCCCTTCAATCAATATTTTCAATAGGGTTTTGAACCCCCTTAAAAATGCATATCTGGATTTTTTAAATGTTTAATTTTAAATTTCCTTATAAATATCTATATGATGGCATATTTTTTTAAAGTTGGATAGTACAATCTGCGGGCCAATGACACATCAATGTTTTGGAACTCTCTTCCATTTTCTGAAGTTATTAGTGACTTCTCAATAACAGTTTCACATACATATTTACAAAGTTTGCTAATTTTATCATAATTTTCTCTCATAATTGGTTCAGACGTACTCATTATTTTTCTAAACCGTTGCAGGTTGTCACAAATTTTTATTCAGAGTGGAAAAATTTTTTTATTTATAGCAGTTTTGTCATCTAAGAGGATACAATGTTAACTATTCAAACGTTAGAACTTTATCTTAAATAAAATCATTAACAGATGAAAAGATAATATATTTAAAGCAGAGTAGTCATCTAAGAAAAATACAATATTAACTATTCGATATAAGAACTTTATCTTAAATAAAAGTCTATAACATATGAAAAGATATTATACTTATAGCAGTTTTGTCACCTTGGACAGGGCCGACGACACGGGTTATGAAGTGGAGGGGCGCAATCGTCAATTTCTAAAAACAGTCCTCTATATCAAGAATTTTCTAAAAAAAAAGGTCCTTTAGAATAAAAGTGAAGGGTAGGGGGTCGTAATCCCCCCTTCCCAACTTTTTTGTTTGAGCGTATAGAGGGGATATAAAGTATATTCAATATATTCCGTCTATCTTATTTCATTCTCACAGAAATAAGTTGAATTAAAAGAATAAGTGTTACGGGTGGGTTACGAGGGGGAGGGGGGAGAGAGAGAGAGGAGGAAGGGCTCAAAAAATGTCAAAAACTGTGTGACGTAATAATGGACGACCCCTTAAAGGATACAAAGTTAATTTTGAAAACAATTTTTATGTGTAAATTTGCTTTTCAAATCGGTTAATTAATCAATTAAACTAATATTTATAATTAGTTTTTTGTGACACAAATTAAATAAATATTAAAATAATTAACGCACTCGTAAATAAAATTTAGTAATTATCACTTGTAATCGATTAACAATTGTCAATTTTAATTGGCTTATAAATTTTTAGTTGTATTTAGAGCAATTGATATAAGTAATTAAAACAAATGTTTTTATTATTATCTTGATATTATTTGTAAATGACGCAAGCAATATACTCTTTGTGTATCAAAGTTTTTTTAATTAGTGTATTGGATTTTTTAATACTTTTGTGCTTTGCAATATTTTTAATAGATGTTGTTGTAATTAATACTACCTTTCATGACTACTACAAAACTTGAATACTACATTTTAAAAATAAAACCCAACTCAAATTACTAAACTTAGCAAACTGTGGCTATATACTACAAGTTGTGACTAATACATTACACCATTACTGTTACACATCATGGGTACAATGGTTCCTAAATACATTGATTAGAAAATGTTAAAAGTTTGTAAGTATTCCAGCCCAGGCAAAGGCCCCATATTGCAAGATCAAAGTATGTTCCTTTTGACTTGCTTCAAAGTTTCAAATTTTCAACTATAAAGCTAGTAAAAATGCCAGCAAATTTCTTCCTGTTTAAAGTATAGTGAACTAATTATTTATTGAGGGGGTTCTAGAGTATTGAATAAAACTCTAGAACACACTCTTAATCCAATTATTTCTTTAACTGGTCGAACTTCTAGTTAAAAAACAAAATTGCTGTAGCAATTTTGTTTTTAAACTAGAATCTTTTTCCTGTTTTTATTATTAGCTGCAAACGTATAGACAGGTGCTTATTTTTAAAAATAGGTTCAATTAAGCAGACATTATATTAACAGGTATTGAGTTTTTAATAGATTTAAAGTTACAACAAAAAAATAACTTGGTTTAACTATTATAACTTTTTTTGTGTGGAAGACTAAAACTACTTTGTTGTTAAAGCTAGACAAAGGCTAAGGGTTAACAACACTACTGCAAATACAGTATATTATAATGGCTAAATATTATGACTACTTCGTTAAACATTTCAAAATGTAATAACAACTTTGCAATTAACATATTATTTTTTATAGTTCCTTTGAAAAAATTCTTTTAATTAAAAGCAAATGGAAAGCAGAAAAAACCAAAACATATAATTGTACATTAGGATGGTAAACTGTTTCCAGACTTCAAAATGGAAAACAAGGAAAGCTTAGCTGATTTGGTATCTTGCATGCTTGACTTTGAAGTAGGCAAGGTTCTTGGAATACCAGTAATCATAAATACATCAGGTAAATAGCATGCAATAAATACATTTAACCTTGCAGATGAGTGTCCAAATATCACATACATGAAAGAATACTGAAGAATACTGTTCAAAGGCAGAAGTTTGCAAATCCATGCAAAACAAGTTCAATACAGTTAGTGAGGAGAATATTTTATAACAAAAATATAAAAAACTTGCTACCTTTTGCAAAAATATAAAAAACTTGCTACCTACCTATTGATTTTGATACTTCTTGGTGAAAGACCTCAAAGAAAAAATGAATTAGGTGAAACAAGGAAATTGATGAAACCATCATGTTTGATGAACGCTATCGATTTTGTATCCTACAACGGTGCTAGCTTTTATTTCTCAAGGATATGACTAGGACATGATTACAAAACTTAAAGCAGTATGTAAATTTAATTCATTTTTCTACTTTAAAAATTGGCTCTGCTCATCCAATGAAGTTGATGCAGCCTATAATGATTTTAAACTATACCATTGCTTACATAATTATTGTAAACATGATTAAAAAATAGCAAGTGAAGTTTTAAAAGCAATGGAAAGACACTTCTTGTACTTAAGAATACTTAAGAACGTGCAGTACTTAAGAATGTGCAGTATTGTCTCTATTTTCAAAAAGACTTTCCTCTCCACAATGGCAAATAATTGCTCAAACATTGCTTCAAATTCCTACCCATTAGAGATTGAAATGGGTTTTCCAACTTTTTCTGTTTTATTTACCCTCAGTAATGTACCCTTAGAACAGTTTTTATTTCAATCTTAAATTTAGAGCTGACTGGCTTTATATATCTCTTACTGAGCGGCAAAAAGATCCTAATTACAAAGAAGTTGAAACATTTGTGTGAACGTTGTGAACAATCTGTTAGTAATAGAGCTGTAAAATTGATTCAAAATTTTCCAACTAGTGTTTCAAATGATGAAAAATGAAAACAGTTTTTATTGTAAGTTGTTAAATGCATTAAATAAATTATCTTTACTGTTGAAAAAAAAAAAAAAATTTACAGTTGTATAGAATGACTAATTTTTATGTCATTTAATATGGTTTCAGTTACCATGTACTTAATCTTCTCTTTTTATTAAAACATAACAAATATTGAAATGCATTGCATTACAAACATTTTGTCATGTTTTTAGTGTAGAAAAATAAAGATTCATTCAGTTATTTGAATTAGGCGGGTTCATCATCAAATGATTTAAAATTTCCTGTAATAAAAATATACAAAGGAGTCTTTTCTTGAGCTAAACTATTTTGCACTAAATTTGATCTTGATTCAGAAATGTACAATAAAATGTTTAATAAATTAAATTTATTTAAGACATTTCAACAACAACAAAAAATATATTTATTGAATATGCTACTTCTTTGCTATATTCATATTTACTTTATAGATATTCAAAAATTTATATATATATATATATATATATATATATATATATATATATATATATATATATATATATATGTATATATATATATATATATATATATATATATATATATATATATGTATATATGTTTTATATATAAATGTGCAAAACACGAAATGTTGAGACAGGTAATTACTAGATTACTCTTATGTAACACCAACATAAAAATAGTAATAATAGTAATAAAAATCTTCAATAAGAGTAATTGTGAAGAAACCAACATTTTTTATAAGCAGTAGAAACTTTTATAGCTTTTTATCAAATTTTTTATCAAATAAGTAATGTTGTTAACAAATAAATGGATAACTAGTATGAAAACCCAAAGACAACACTCGTCTATTCACTGCGCAATAATTGAGGCTTGTTATGTATATATTCTTGTAATATTAAAGTTACAAATATATGCTTGTAACAAGTATAAACAAAATTTTGTATTTGATAAGCAATTTTACACACACACATTTGTAAATAATGTATAACATAAATTTTGATTTTAATTTTTATACATAGATATAATATATATATATATATATATATATATATATATATATATATATATATATATATATATATATATATATATATATATATATATATATATATATATATATATATATATATATATATATATATATATATATATATATATATATATATATATATATATATATATATATATATATATATATTAGGGTTATGACTGTAAATATTTTTTCAAAATTTTGTTTCTTCTGTGGTCACAAATGATGAACTTTTGTGACCTGATATTTATAAATTATTTATAAATATCAAGTCACAAAAGAAGTGAGAAATTATTTATTATAGTATTTTTCTCTTAAAGTATATTATATTGGGCCTCACAAGAAGTGAAATTTTATAGAGAATTTATAAATAACAATCTTTTTAAAATTTAACCTTCTTAAGAAAAATATTTTTTTAACTTTTGTTTAAAAATATTAGTTTTTTTACAATAAAATTGAAAAAATTGATTTCATTTAAAAGCTTTAAATTTTTAAACCCAAATAACCTTTTTTTTTAATGTGATTTTCTTAATCAGTAATAAAATGTTTAATTTATTCTTACTTACAGGCCAAAAAATTATTTTTTTGTCATAACCCAAATATCCTTATTTTGTCTGTGTATAAATAAATAGCAAATATTTGTAAGAGCAATAATTTTTTTTAGATGAAATTTTAAAAAAAGTGCAAATTTTTGGTTACTAGCAACATTTTTCAAATGGATTTACAGAGTTCCTATAATTATGAAGATGAGTTCAATGTATTGTTATTTTTACTATTTGTTAATTTGAAATTATTATAATATTATATAATATTATTTATAATAATATTAGGAAAGTAATTTTAATTTAGGAAGTATTGTAATTTAAAAAAGAATATTTCAAACAACTCTGTACAGTTTACTAATTTGAAATTAAGTTAAAAAGTTTTTATTTTTGTTTAATTTTAATTTAATATTGAGGTAAATAATAGTTTAAGTTTATAAAAGCTAATACTACAATATTTTAAAGTATCTGTTGACAAAGGATTGAATGTATTGAGATAACATAAAGAGTAGAGTTATCACCAGATTTATTTGCTTCAATTCGTAGGTGGCGAATAAATTTTTGTAGATATGTATTTCAATAAATTGTTGATTTTGCGGATCTGGTGTTAAGTTTAAAAGTGGAGTGAAAATGTGAATAATCATTCTTATGCAAACAAAGTGTGATGGTTTGGTGGTGCGTTGGTTTGGTTTGTTTAAAATTCCTTTGAGTGTGCTGAGACATATAGCATCAAGATGTTTCAAATATTCAGAGTTGCTTAAATATTTGTTTGAGGCAATTTACATATTTAATATTAAAATTCAAAAAAAGAAATCAAGTTTTATAATATTTGCAATGTTTATAATTATTTTTTATTTTTTATATTTTTGTTTTTAGATCAAAAGCTTGACTAATTTATTGAACATTTTTTAATTTTAAATAATTATTATTTTTGTGTAAGTTTTAAGATTTTGTTTTATTTTTTCAAGGAAATACAAGGTCTAATGAATGATTTATCAAGTAATCTTGTTGATACAAAAAGTAAGAATTGTTTTCATTTTTTTTTGTCTCAAAAAATAAAAAAAAATGTTAGTTTTTTTTATTATTTTCTTCCATACGTACAAAATAAATTTATTACTTATTTAAAATGGTGAAACTTCTCTACATATAATGTAATTTTAATTTAATGGTTAAAAGGCTGGCTGGTAGCAAGATTTCCTGGAATCTCAGAGAGGCTGGTTCTATCAACAGCTGTAAAATACCTGTGTATTACATTGGCATACTTATCTAAAACCCATATTACTCTTGCTAATTATAAGAAATTCTAGAGTTTTTCTTCGTCTAGCAAATTCACTTCTAACAAGGGTGTAAACAACTACTAATTACTTAACATAAAGACAAGAAAGAATTCCTAAGCGCTGATGATGCACCGAAAGAATTCTTAAGCAATGATGATGTTTGAAAAAGAATAAGTAAAAGTTTAGTGCATGAAGGAAGAGTTACAGAATGTGACTTTGCTGAATGTTGAGTCACTCAATATGATGTTGATGGTTGGGGGAAAAGGCGATTAATTTTTGAAAAGAGATCTAGGAAACAATTTTGTAAGACTGTGACAGGACTGTTATCTGGACCTCAAGAGTATAAAATGAGAAGTAACTTTAACAACAGAAGCAGGAGTGATTTGGATGTTGAATAGTAGATTAGTCTGTTTCTTTATCGTGACAATAGGAGTGTGTTCATTAGATTCTAGTGGTGATATAGAGAAAAAGTTTTTTTTGGGCATATAGTTCTGCCTTATCCATTGTAAAAAGGTTTTGTCTAACACCAAAGCCCCCTATTCTCTAGTCATGAAATCTTATATTTTATCTCAAAAATTAGTCTCTTGTGGCTTCTGAAGAATCTCTAACAGTATAAATAATGAGGGCAAATCTGTTATTCCACCTCTCTTGTATGGTTCAGATCGATTGTCACCTCGCCTAAAGAACTTTTCATCAATATTATCTCTTGATTCCACTACTTGCGTTCTATCTGATATAGTCGTCAAACAAGTTCATCCATTGCTTGACATTTGTATCACTCCAGCTTCTGTATCTAGAGTGATTTCCTGCTTAGACTCTTCTATAGCTTGTTACCCGGACAACGTACCTGTTATAGTCTTCCAGAAGTGTTCTCCGGAGTTGTTGTCTATACTTTCAACAAGTGCTTATCAGAGTCTTATTTTCCAGCCTGCTGGAAAGCCGCATCTGTCATCCCTATTTTCAAAAATTCTGAAGAGCGATCTGACTTGTCTAAATACCGTCCCATTAGTCTTCTTCCTACCATAAGCAAGGTTTTTGAATCTTTAATTAACAAACACTTAATCTCTCATCTTGAATATAATAACTTATTTTCTGATCATCAATATTGATTTCTTCTTGTTCTACAACTGATTTGCTAACAGTCATAACCGATAGGTTTTATTGTGCATTTTTGAAAAGTTAAAAAATTGGTTATTGCAAAAAAAACTAGAGCTTATATTTGAAATCAACGTTAAAAAATACATAATAAGGAAAAGAGTTTTTTTTTGTATACCTATGTTACTTTAAAATTATTTAATTTTACAAAATGTATATACAAGTAAAAAGGAAATATATTATCTAAGTAATTAATCCTTTTTTTGATTTTTTACAAGTTTTATGAATAAATACAAACCCTGAATAAAACTATCAGTTGACAAAAGTTACTGGCATCTTGGTCAACTTTTTAAGGGTCTCTTTTTTAAAATCCTATAAAAGCAGAATGTAACTATTCAACAATTTTGTACAATTGTTATCTTATAAAAAATGATAGTAAAGCTACTGTCAAGACTAGAGAAATATAAATTTTGTCTGGAAAAAAATAATAAAGAAAAAAAAATCATTTGCAAAAATTTAGAAAAATTGTTGATTTCTAAAGGTTATAGACCTCTAAAGGTTGGGTTATGTCTAAAGGTTAGGTTATATTGGCTTCTAAAGGTTGGCATCAATCAAATCAGTTTTATTAATATTAGTTTTTTTCTATTTTTCACATTTTCTTTCTTTCTTTTTTTTTTTGTATTGTTTATTTCCTTTCATTTATTTCTTTTTTACTATCATCTTTTTCCCCAATATATATCCTTAATAACTAATTTGAATTGAAAAAAATTAGAATATCTACCAGATTCACTTATATAACTAATTTATTTTACAGTTAAGAAAAATTGCACTGTGTTTACTTCACGAGAAACATACATTCTTACATGTACTAATGAAGAATTTAACGTACGTTTAGCAAACATGGATGCTGATGATCTTGAAAAATCAAAACGAGTGTTAGAAAATGAGCTAAGTTACATTGACAAGCAGTTGAAAGATTCTTTAAGTGCTGAAGAGTATATATTTTTTTGTTATTCTATATACAATTTCATATTTTTATTTTTTTTTATCACAGATTTACTTAATCACTTAACCACTTTTAAGTTTTGTGATTTGATCCTGGACATTGTCATACATTGCTATTTTTGGTTGCTGTGTAGATTTAGATTTGATATGTCCCCAAAATCTCAAAATTCTGTTTACCTTTATATATGCATATACATATGTATGTTTTTTTGTAGAAATAAAAAATACACTCTAAAAAAAAACCTGTTGCATACAACAGATCAATCCATCGTTATTGCACCAATGGTTTTTCTTTTAAATTAATGGATTAAAATTTGTATAGATTGAAGTCTGTTGATGTTAGTCCGTTAAAGATAATGATTTATTACATTACTTCAATGAAAAATCTTATATAATAAAGGAGTTAATGCACTTGCGGATCAAATAATTAGGTGTTGCAATTACGTTAAAATAGGGTTATTACATTAAACTCCCAAAAAATTAGGTACAAAAAGATCTCTAAACTTTTAAAAGAAATAATCTATTTAACTTACTCTTTATAGTGAAATTATAATCAAAACAAGAATAAGTCAAAACAAATGCAATTAGCTATATAAAATTTTTAGTTTTACAAAAGATTCAAACTTACAGTGTGATACCACATGGCACATGTCTAAAATTACAAGTTTTAAAATAATATAAACAAGCCATGTATAAACTTAGCTGTGTAACTATTTATCTAAATTAAATAATCTTAAAAAATAAGTAAAATCAATCATAATTCAAAATTATTGTTGCTCAATCTGCTCCAGCTATAAAAATTATGAGAAAATACTGACAATTTATAAACTTACTGCAAAAAATCTTTTATCTATGAAGTAGATATGATTATCTATGACGTAAATATGACTACCTATGATGTAAATACGATTTAGGGTCCTGCAAACAAAAAAGTTTTTAACAACTTTCTTAAATATTTTTGACATAACAGACAAATTTATTTAAAAAATAAAATAACAAAAAACAACAGTTTAACTGTAATACTTGAACGTAAGTTTATCGATGTGATAAAATTTTTTCATTATTAAATTGTGAGGTAGGTATGTAGAGTTCAATGTTTTACAGCACCAATATTTGTGCTAAATTTCTGCGTCATGTTTATTGAACTTTGTGTTATGACTGTAGGGTAGGATGGTATTTTGTTGTTTGGCCTTTTAGCATTTTTTATTACATTAATATTTATTATAAATAGAATAATTAAACTTTATTAAAATGTGACTTTTGACGATGAGCTTTATAAGTGGATTTTTTGACATACAAATCTTTGTTGTATTTTGTGCATTCAGTAAATGTCAAAGATCATCAAAAGAAAAGAAAATATTATAAATGTTTTAAGAGCCATAGTTAGAGATATAAGATTAGGAATCAAATTATATTAACTTTAATTCCAATTTAATTAATTTTAATTCCAATAGACCTTTAGAGACGTAATAGACGTTTGGATTAGAAATGAAATGGAAAAGAAATAGATAAAAAATGATATAACAATTTAATCCAAGGGAAAATAAGTAACAAATCCATATATCAAAAATTTGGTACTAAAAATCTCATAACATTTTGTAGGATAATTAATACTTTTATAATTTTTTCACCTTAAAATACTGTACTTAAGGACTTAATATACAACATATGCAACATTCTAGTATTAGTATATTTTTATACATGCTACATATCTATGCATGGGATGTTTATGTAAGTCTTTATATTTCTATATACATATGTATATATTTTTATATTTCTATTTACTTATTTATTTATTTATATTTTATTTTTATATTTATATACTTCTTTTTGTTTTTTTTACTCTTATTTTTTTTTCTTTTATTTTTTTTTCTTATTTAACAATAAAAAATGCTAAATTATGCATATAAGGAAAAAAAAACCCTCGCTATAATTATTATATGAGCTAACCAACGAGCAATGAAAATCATTATACTATGATAAAAACATCTTTGGAACAAGATTTAGGGGTCCTAATATCTAATGATATAAAATGGAAAAATCATATAGATATGATCGCAGGAAATGCAAACAAAATACTTGGTCAAATAAAACATTGTTTCATATACTTAGATAAAGACCTAATGAAACTGCTGTATTATTCGTTAGTTCGACCTCACTTGGAATTTGCTTCACCAATTTGAAGTCCTTATTATAAAAAAGACATCAATAAAATAGAACAAATACAACGAAGAGCAACAAGAATAAGATGTTTAAAAGGTATGAAATAGTGATTAAAAGAATTTGGATTGATGTCAGTTGAAAAACAAAGAGAATGGAGCGATATAATAGAATATTATAAAATTGAAAATGATATTCATAAAGTAAATTAGAGATACCCTTTAATAAACAACTTATATCCAAAATTAAGAGGTCATAATCAACGGTTGCACAAACAAAATGTTTGTATTTTGGAAGCAAGAATGCATTACTTTACTAATAGGATTGTTAATAAATGGAACAGTCTAACCTATGATGTTGTTAATTTGAATACATAAGAAACATAAGAAGGGCAATTCTAAATAAAAATTAGATGGTTATTATTTTGTTATACCACGAATTTCATTAATATTTTTTATTTTACTGTTCTCTACTTTAAGTCACGAACTACAGTTGAGTAACTCACATATTTTCATATGTACAGTTAACATTATTATTATTATTATTATTATTATTATTTTTTTTTTCATATTTTTTAACTTATGCTCTTTTAATAAACTATACAAACTTTTTCATAAATGCTATAAAAATTATTAATAAATATAAATGTGTAACATCTTATAAATTAACATAAAAGTAATAATTTAAATGTTATATTATTTTATAGATTTACTTTCTTAGTAGGAGTAATTTTGGTGGTGGTAGGAATAATTTTATGGTACCTTTTAAATACAATTTCAAGGTCATAACAAGTTTTTATATTGACGGTTGATATGATTCTAATGTTACATACTTGATGAATTTTGTAATGTAAAAACCATTTTACATTATTACTCATTACCAAAAAATGTTGGCATTTATAATTTAGAAATGCCAACATTTTTTGGTAACGAGTTATTGATTCTCTGTTAATTTAACAGAGATAATATTTAATATTTGATAATATTTAAGATAAATACTTAAACATCCATTACTTTTTCTAATGGATTCTTTTTAGAGTGTAATTATGTCTTAAAAAAAATTGATCATGACATGAACTGAAAAAAAAAGTGTTATTTTTGTGCACAAAAAGTATCAAGACTATTACATGTTCAAGCATGTTTAATATTAAATGTTTTTACATGTTCAAGCAATAAAAAGAGAAACCACTTTTGATTGAGATTGAAAAAAAAAATAACTCAGCTATGTAATAAATTTAGAAATATTTGCCAGATGTAGTAACAGAGGGGGCTAAAAAGAAAATTCTACAATTTGTAACTGTCGTATTTGCAAACTAACCAGTGTACATAAACCTAAACAAGAGGAAGTAGCAAGTTTTCCCATAGATATATAAAGTACTGGATACAGCATAGGCATGCTGGCCATAAATTTTAGAAAATATTTTGAAACCGAGCTACCGTTGAAAAAGTGACATAGAGTGAGGCAAAACAATTTTTTACAAATTCGTAAATATTAGTTTAATAAAAATAATATGTAATATAAAATATGTATTATAAAGCATATTACTGTTACAAAATGTTTATTAAAATTAACATGTATTAATAAGTTTCAAGAGAATTTGTTTAATAAACTTGTATAGTTTTAATTATTAGGCTATTAGGCTCATGGCTTGAGCCTATTAACAATTCATCAGTAGCACTTGAGTCAAGACATCTGAGGATTTGATAATAAACAGTTATTTAAAGTGAAGTTGTACTAGCAAATAAAATATACAGTCTAAATTTTAACGTTATACTTTTATTGAATATTGATTTGGTTTCAAAAAAATGGTGTTTTCAGAAGATTAACTTATCATTTTTATATACATCTATATCTATGTATATTAGGGCAATTCCATTTTACCATTTAAAATTGGTATAGATGTGGAAAATTCTGTAACAAAAACTAAGTATAATGGTGTAATTATTTTTTAATTAAAATGGTTAATTGATAAGGGCAAGGTATTTTAAATCTTTTTGTTATAAAAAAAATTAATATTACAAGTTTAACTAACTATGTTTATAGCACGCTGTATGGAACAGTAAAACAATAAACTTCTATACAAATGATGTAAACAAACCACCATAATAGTAGTAATTTTTTTTTTTAAATAGAAGAAAGTTAAACTTTGTTATATATTGCCAACAACTTTCGTTGCAGTCAATATTCATATTAGTCAATATCTTTATTTAAACATGTTTTTATGTTTAGTAATACATTTCTTGCTGTAATGATTATAATCAGCAAAATATTCATAATTTATAAAAGTAATATAATTATATTATAAATATTTTTTATTATAGTTAATAATTTTATTTTCAATTATAATATTAAAAATAATGATCTACAATTTCTACAATTTGTATTAAGTGCATTGATCTAATTGTAACTAAATAAGAAATAAAGTATTGTATTTTAAAATATGTAACTGCATCTTGTTTTCAAATAAATAATAAATAAAATGGGAAAAGTTGCTAAGTCCCTTAAAAGTAGAACTCGCTGCACAAGTTCTCAGTTTGCAGGACTACCAAATGATCTTCCTGTTAGCAACCTCCCCACATTTAAACAAGTTATACAGTTTAGCTACAAACTCAATAAACAACTCAGTGCCAAAAAAATAACTGATCAACAAATTGTTTCTCAAATAAACATTAAACTTGTTGAGCTATGGAGAAAAGTGAACTCTAAACTCCCCTTGATCCATGAGAGAAGTATACGCAAAAAACTTGAGTTACTTTTTAAAAGAGTTTTGTGTGCTGAACATAAAAAATCTAAAGGGAACAAATCTAGCATCGTTTATTTGGAGAAGAAATTTAATTCATTATTTGATTTGTTTGCTTGTAATTGTGAACTACCTATTGCTAATTGTGATGACAAGTATAATAAGAACTTTTTCATCGAGTTTTAAATTTAAATAAAATTTTTATTAACTTACTTTAAATTTTTTGCATATTTATTCTAAAATTTAAATGATATTTAACAACTTAATTAAATCATTTCTGCAGACTGGTTAGATGTGACATTAAAGATTGTTTAAAAAAGCATATATTGTGCAATTGTGATGAAGAAAAAAAGGTATTTAGCAACTAAATTTTAAAACTACAAAAATAGGTTTTTTAAGGACATTTATTACAGCAAAAAATATTTTATTAGTAGTGTTTACTATTTTTTTTATTTAGGTACCAGTGAATGAAAGGGAGTACCTAAAAGACCAAAGAGCTAAAAAGGGTGGAAAAGCGTCATTTCAGATTGGCAAAATTGATTAAAAAGGACTAATCAAGTTAAAGAATAAACAAGTAATTGGAACATTGTATAAGCAAAAGTCTTGTGTGGAAAGTCTTGAAGAATTGAATTTAGTGATAAATAAGCATATTGTATATTTGTATATTAGTGATTTGTAAGTACAATTAAATATTTAGAAAGAAGTGTCTTAAATTGGTACTTAAATTAGTTTAACCAGTGGGGTATTGGGCTAGCACAACTGATATCTAATATATATATAACTGCAAAGATATTGTTTAATTCAAGTATATATAATTTTTGTTTAGTGTGATGATCCTTGTTCTGATGATAATGATTGTGATGATGGTGAAAGTAACAATGATCCAAATTTTTATGAAGAGATGTCTACTTTATATAATTACAAACACTTGCCTAACTTTGCAAAAGCAGCAATACGAATTTGTAACAATGCCGCTGCTTATTTAGGTACAGGGTTACTAATTGACTATGGCATAGTAACAGCTGCTGAAATAACTAATATAATTACAGAAAAGAAAGTTTTTAGTGTGAAGTTTAGAATTGGAGAACAACTTGACATTGACCATAGTCACCCTAATATTACATGGATGGTTACATTGACCCTATCACCCTAATATTACATGGATGGTTGGCCGTAAAATATTTACAATAATGTTCTTTGCTATTAGTGATAGCAACCAACATTAATATAAGCCTTAAACATTAGATTCGAAACATTTTTTGTTACATGCTTTATTCAACAAAAGTTTATGTATTCGCACAAAAATACCCAATTTTAACCATTTTTAAATGTTAAAGCCCGAATTAGGTTTTTAATGTGCTTCGTTTTATACATTAAATCTTCCACGCCCATACCAATTTTTGTTTATGAAAAACTTTGCTCAATGGAATTGCCCTAATGTATATTTTATTTAATATAATATATACCTATATTTATGTATAAAATAGATGTTTGGAATATAGTATATTGACAAAGTACTTAATTTGTTGTATCAAGAAATTTTTTTTTCAGTGTTTTTTTTTAAATAAAAATACTATATATTGTTATTAATATATATATATATATATATATATATATATATATATATATATATATATATATATATATATATATATATACATATATATATATATATACATATATATATATATATACATATATATATATACATATATATATATATACATATATATATATATATATATATATATATATATATATATATATATATATATATATATATATATATATATATATATATATATATATATATATATATGTATATATATTAATAACAATATATAGTATTTTTAATGTCTACATTATAAACATATTATATATATATATATATATATATATATATATATATATATATATATATATATATATAATATATAATATATCAGGCCTTGTTAAGAAGCGTTACGCAGCTCGCATTTTGCTTGCGAAAAGGCGATTTGCCTACGCGTTCAGCAGTTTTGCGTTACGCAAAAACTTATATCTTTTAGAATATTTTTAATTATCTTTTGATATCGTTTATGTGACGTTTATTCTGAAGATATAAAGTCGTAACTAAAAGCATTTAACCGCAATTGTAAACTAATAGATTTTTTGTTAAAGAAATAGTTTGTTTAATAATTTTTTTTTTTTTTGTTAAAAATTAGTTAAAAAAATTAAAGTGTTTTAAGTTTTATCTTAAGGAATTAAATATATAAATTCCTTTTAAATGTAAAAATTGTTTTTTGTCATAATAGTTTAAAAAATGCACGATTTATTTTAATGTAAATATTTTATTAATAAGATATTTTGTTTATTGTTAATTCAATAACGTAAAGTTTTAATGACGTTTGTTTAATTTATGAAAATAAATTATGATCAGGAATATGTTATCGGTAACTGATAAATAACAAAAAAAAAACTCTTTATTGTTTAAAAACATTATTAAAAGGAGTTCACAAATTAAATAAGAAAAAATTTATTAACAGTTAATAAAGTAATCAAAAACCAACTGTAAAATCATAAGAAAATAAACAAACATTATTTTACGTTTTATGCATAAAATATTTTATTGAAAAAAATAATAAAAATGATTTTTTAAATAAGAACTTAGATTTTATTTGTAACTTTTGCTCTAGTGAGAAAAAAACTAACTGTTTGTATGATTTTTAACGCGTTAATAAAATAACTTTAATTACAATGCGATACTTGAAAAGATGCTAGTGACGCAATATAACTTCTAACGATGCAAAATATATTTGCTGAGTTACTTAGAAATGCGTTACGCGTTTTCGCTACGCAGCGAAATCTCATAACAAGGCCTGATATATATATATATATATATATATATATATAATGTAGACATTAATTTCTTTCACTGGTTTTTGAACAACACAAGTATGGTTAGTTTGTTTCGAACTTGTGCTCCTTGTATGTAACTTGTTGCACAGGATGAGACATGGTATAAATGTTGATCTAAATAGACTTCTATAATCAAATTGATCATTTTAACCAAATGATTATCTTCCACCGGAAATTCCTGAATGTGATTTGTAAGTCCTTGAAAAATTGCTTTAAAAAATAAACGACAGCGGATAGTCAATTTTAAATGAAGAGTAGATTTCATAAAAAGTTGTAGTTCTTATTTCTTTAATTTTTCTTTAAATGCTATGCCTTATAAATTTTTCAACTAAAGAACAAATTACAATAACATCTTTTTATGGATGAAGAAGACCACCTCTGCTTTTTTGATCAACAAGTAAACTTTGTGAATTATCATCAGTTAGAGATGCAGTACAGGCCTTACATTTAATAGATCTTTTTAGTTTTCTACTAACAAATCTACCTATATACTTCACCACATCTTCAGAATATTTAGACAATTGTTATGGTTCCATAAAACTTACTGGTGTAATATCCTCATTAGCTATAAATAAAGTTGAATCATTGTCATTTAATTTACATTCTTGATGATTTACAATTCCTTTTGTTACAGAAAGTATTTGTGTAGCATCCTGAGCTAAACAATTACCAGTTTTTATGTTTCGTAATGAGTGATGTACTAACAAACGCCAATACCTTGTCATTGTCAAACTGTTTTGCTGATGAATTGTTATTGAAACCACCTTGACTTCTAACAACACTAAAGAACATTTCAATATAATCTTGACTCAATTTGTATGTCAACAAGAATTTAAATTGGCTTTCTGGAGATAAAATCAAGTATCGGCTAAGTTGAATTACTGATTTAAGGCTAAACATAAATCCAATGAAGCCAGTTTTTTGGTTTGTTTTATAAATTAAGTTATCAGCACTGTCTGTCAAACTGGACAAGTACTGACATATCATATTGACAAAATTTGTACAGTGTTCCAAATTGCTTAAAGAGATAAAAGCTTTATAATTTTTACCAATAAAATTTCGACTGTTTAATAAATCAAAACTTTTGTCTATAAGCTGAATAAAATTGATAGTTGGTCCACAATCTTGAAACTCTTTTAATTTTAACTTGTTTGCACAAAAATTAAGAGCATTTGCAACACTTTAACTTAAGGTTTGTGCTGCCAATTTCACTTTAATTTTTTGTTGTTTCTATTCTATATGGTGTTTTTTCAGTTTATTAGCAGTATGAATTCCTTCTTTTGATTGAAGCTCATACAATCGTTCAATGAAAGCATAATTAATAATTCCATTATTACTTTCTTTTAGCAATTTCTTTTCACCAAAGCAATTTCTAACTAATTTTAACATATAGCAATTTTCAAGCATTAAAAATTAAAAATGCTAGTTCTGCACTTACTGGATGTTAAAGTATGGTTTCAGATTCCTTATATCACTAAAGTCAGCACCAAGAATTTTCATCATAGATAAATTTGCATTAAAAGTTAAAGAAATAACTTGAACTTTAGTTTTATGAACTTTGACAAGACATTCAAAAATGTTTGTTTTCTCGTTTGAATCAAGTCCATCTGTTAAAAAATCTGCTATTGGGATCTTCCAATGTCCATTAACAGCAGCTAACAACAAAACAAAAGCTTCTTTAGCAACACCAACACTGTCATCATTAAATCCTGTTCCATAATTAACAAAGCCATAGGATTTATGCCCATCCCAATCAATTTGCTTTCGAATTGACATTTCGTCCATCATCATAACTACATAAAAGTTTTTAGTTAGATCATTATTTTTCAAATTTAAAATTTGGAAAGCTTCATGACTAAAGCCTGGCTGTCCATTAATACTACTATACCATTTTCTCAAAGTGTCTGGGTGAGGAAGACAAGTGTCTAAGGACTGAATGACATCATCATATGCTTTTGCTGAGTAAAAATGCAATGTTAATGCAAAAGTTCGAAATGATGGAGAGTATTTTAATTTGCTTTTGGATATTAGTTTTCTTTGAATTAAATCTTTAACACCATTAAGACTATTTAAAGTTGCTATGGCTTCATCACTATTTAAACATTTTTCTTGTAATTCATTTATCACATTTTAAAGTTTTGCAACTTTTTTTTTGAGTCTGCGCTTTTGTTGCTTTACACATTTGATACGTTTTTTCTGTAATTTATAAGCATTTAATACAAAAGATGACTTCTTGTTGACGGTTTGCAAATTCTCTGAATCAGTCATTTTTTTCTTTCTCTATCTGTTTTTTCAGCATTCTTTCTCTTTCTGTGCTTTTTGAATTTTACTAGTGGTTGGTTTTAAATGTTTTGGAAAATCAAAAATTGTTGGTATTGCATCAGGTTTCAGATATTTTCTCAAACAGTAACCTAGTGTTTTGCTTTTGTCAAAGCAATTTTTAGAAAAATGATCTGAACAAATAAAACAAGTGGAAGAGGGGACAAAGTTCTTTCGTTTTGTTGCAAGAATCCATGCTGCTTTTTTATCTGGATTTACTGGAAATCTATTTAAAAATGCATAGCTAAGATTCATTATATATACAGTGTTTGTCTTAAAATTAACATAATAAATTTCTATTGAATCTTTAAAAACAAAATGTTTAAATTATATAGATATTAAATTCTTACCTATGAAATCTCTTGGAAACCTCTTTAGCAGATCTAGCTGTACACCCAAAAGCACTGCACGAATTAACCACTTTAAAACAAGTAAATAATCTTTAAATAAATTGTACATAAATATATATGTATATTATAGATAAGTATATTATACATAAATATATATGTATAGTTTTATATTCAATATTAGTCTCTTAAAACTCCATATAAATCTTGCATTATACAACCATATACAAGTTTGTTTGGTAATTCATGGCATATTATTTTAATAAAATTAATATTTGCATTACAGTATTTGAAAATCTTATAATATGAAGTCAACTTGAAAGATTTATTTTATTTAGTTCATCTGTAATTAAAATATATATGAACCATAAATGAATAACAAATTTCTTCAAACTCAATGTTTTATGAAATACAAAATATAACTTGAAATTAAATTATAAACATTGTTTTATGCAATACAAAATATAACTTGAAGTTAAATAATAAACATAGTTCAATATATGTTGATTAAACTATATTATTCTGCCTCACTTTATGTCATCAAGATAAAGTTTGCTCGGCTTCAATTATTTCTGCCTATGAAATCCAGTAATTTATATATCTATGAGTTTTCCAGTAATTAATTGTAAATTTGAAGATTTGTTTATTATAGATTATTAAGAATTTGATGTTATAATAGAAAATTTGAAAGTAAAATAAAAATTTTCTATTATTAAGTGCAGAGATATTAAGAAGTTTGTAAAATTGCTTATTGTGATTAAAAAGATGAACCAAAGCAATTCAACAGTAAAACTTAGTATTGATTGAGGAAAAGGCTGAAGTAATAAAATTCATGTAACAAGTTTGTTTATATATCTTATTCCAAATATGTTCCTGTACAATATGATTTAGTTTCAAACTAAAATAAACTGTACAATATTTTGTAAAAATAATAATTTTCATATTTTAGATGTTTGAAACCTATTGTTAGAATGTAAGGATGAGCATTAAGAAGTTGGGAAAAATAATCATGAAGACAAAAGAATCTCAGTTTTTTGAAGAACCTCAGAATTCAAAATAAAAAGAAGATTCTGTAAAAACTTCTTTTTTACTAGCTTTAATTCTAAATGTGTCTGAAAGTCATTTCTTTATTTATGTACTTAATTTAAATGTTCCTGAAAGCCAATCTTTATTTATGTACTTAATTTAGGTTAGTCTTCTATGTTTCTGAAAGCCAATCTTTATTAATGTACTTAATTTAGGTTAGTTTCTATGTTTCTGAAAGCCAATCTTTATTAATGTACTTAATTTAGGTTAGTTTCTATGTTTCTGAAAGCCAATCTTTATTAATGTACTTAATTTAGGTTAGTTTCTATGTTTCTGAAAGCCAATCTTTATTAATGTACTTAATTTAGGTTAGTTTCTATGTTTCTGAAAGCCAATCTTTATTAATGTACTTAATTTAGGTTAGTTTCTATGTTTCTGAAAGCCAATCTTTATTAATGTACTTAATTTAGGTTAGTTTCTATGTTTCTGAAAGCCAATCTTTATTAATGTACTTAATTTAGGTTAGTTTCTATGTTTCTGAAAGCCAATCTTTATTAATGTACTTAATTTAGTCTTAATTTAGATGTAGTAAAATAATAATATGCAGTTGATCTTAAACTTTGTTAAATAATTGTTTTATCTCCAAGTGCTATGGCTACACAACCTTGCCATATATGTGAATGGAAAAGAATGGAACCATTTAAAAAACCTTAGAACTTTTGATTAATTAATTTCCAAACATTAGATGTTTAAATAATTTTTAAACATTTTAGAAATGTGTTGAAGAAAGAAATGCTAGCTAAACTTAAACTAGGAAGAAAATAAAAAAATTAATAAAGAAAAAAGAAAACAATTCCTTACAAAAAAGAAAATATATAAGCACTAAAATAAAACTCGAAACTCAAACCCCAGGCGAAAATTACTTTTTGTTACATTTTTAATTGCTTTTAAAAACAATTACTTAAAAATTTGTCTTTTGAAACGTTTTATTAAAGTTATGCAAAATGCTTTTACAAATTACTTCTAATGATTGTTTAATGAATGATCAAATTTTATTTAAATTACTAAAAAGTGTTATATATAATATTTTTAAATTGTATAAACATTTACTTTTTCCTAAAAGCTTTAAAAAATTTTTTTTTTAAAATATCGGCCAATTAATATAGCAATCTTTAACATTTAATGCTCTGATTAGTTAGCAAGTTTAAAAAAAGTTTAAATAATTCTTTGTAAAAATAGAAACAAAAAAAAAATGAAGCAGTTAACTCATTTTATTGCAACGAAAGATTTAATTCAACTTAATCATAACTTAAAGTAACTCAAAAAATTATCTTTCAAAAGATTTTTAGAAAAACATGGAAAAGTAGTTTCAAACAAATTCTTATATTTAAATTTCTCATAAAACATGTCTACATAAAAAAAATTTAAATATAACATTTGATAATTTAAACAAAATACGTTTATTTTAAACTATCACTATAATTACTTTTTTATTTTATTTAAACTCTTCACGTAAAATAAAAACTTAAGAAAAGATCAACAATTAAAAGTTATTCATAATGTAACAATTTTTTTTATGGCATTTGAATTGTTAAAGCATCAAAACTGCCATGGTCAAATTGTAAAAAAAAATATTATAAGTGTGGTCAGTTACACCCTGCAATCCCACACCATTCCTGTCCAAGCCTGAATATATGTGTTTATTGCTTGTTAACATAAAGCCATTGGCACAGGGGCTTAGAATTTACAGAAAATTGGTTAAATCTTATTTTGGACAAATACTCCATCATGAATTTCAAACATGTAAACAAACTTTGAGGATCAATACAGAACACTTGTTGAAGATTACAGAATATTTTTTTGAAAATTCATGTTTTTTTAAAACATATAACAGGCCTTGTTTTAAAGCATAGAGCAATTTACGTACACGTTAAGCGATTTTACATAAGCAGTAAGCGGTTATGGTTAAATGATTTTTTATCATTTTTTAACTTTTAAATTATTCTACAAATGGTAAGATAAATAAGTAATTAATTTTTAAAAAAATCGCATAAACTTTTGATTGATGTTTATGTAAAAATATTTGTTACAAAAGTTTGAATGACAGTTATGTTAGATATAAGCGCTATTTACTAATAAAAAAAAAAATTCAAATAAAATTAAAAATTAATTTTTATTTTGTTTATAATTTAATTTAGATTTAAAAAATATATAATTTAGTTTTTATTCAAAAAATATATTTAAGTTTATTAAAATAAAAGGTGAAAATATTACTAAGTATTGTTCAGTATATACATTTTATTTATTCTTCAAAAAAAGTTTGCTCATTTTTATTGTTAACGTAAGTTAAACTTAAAAAAAAAAAAAAAAATTGCTGCGATTTAACGCAAGTTAAATCACAGCAATTATTTTTTAATATACAATGATATAATCGTAATAAATGATGTTTGGAAAAATAATCTTTGCTTTCACAACAAAATCATTAATAAAATAAAAAAATTTTAATAAAATAACGTAATTTTTTTAATTTTTTTTTATTTGTTACTTGTTAATTTTTTTTTTAAATAAAAAATCATTTGTAGTTGCAAAGCCGCAAATAGAAATTTAAGCAATAATCATTTAAAAATTCAAAAATTTAACATATTCATTTATGCAAACGTCGAGAAAAGAAAGAAATTTGTTAATATCAAACATTTTTTTAAATGTAATATTAAATTTAATTAATTGATATTAAAAAAATAAATAAAAGAGAATAAACTACAGACAAATTCCCCTACAATAATAATTAGAAAGAAGTTAAATAATATTTAACTTGTTTTGCAATAATTAATACTATTGCAGTAATTAAAAAAAGTTAATGTTTTTAAAAAATAAAAAAATAAAGAGAATTTTATGACATCACATTAAGCTATCATATGGCCCTTTAAAAAAGTAAATATTTTGGTAAAAGGGATTTTGTATATAACATATCAAACATAATTACATGTTGTAATGAATCAATATATGTCCATGGTCAAATCACAAAACTAAAAAGTGGTTAATGTGTTTAGTATCTGTGATATGTTTAAACTAATTTTTTATGTTTATATTTAGCATTGGCTTAAGTTTTTCTGTTTGTTTTTTAAAATTAATACTTAAGTTTTTTCATTTGTTTTTTAGCATTGGTACTTAAGCTTTTCCGTTTTTTAATTTTAAAAATGAAACATTTTAAAATTAACTATACACATTGCATTTAATTTTGTTGTGTCAGCAACACTTGACAAAAGTTTAGTTGACAAAACAACAACAGATTTAATCTGTACAAATGTATCATTGTCAATCTGGGTATTGTGTTTAAATGCAAGTTTTTCTATACTGAAAATTAAACTTGACTTTTTTGTAAAATTTTTAACAAATGTTGCCTTTAAAGGCATCGTTGCAACTTATAACATTACAGCAATTTTGATGGCATCACTGCAACTCATCCTGTTCCAAAGTGAAATAATAAAAGATTATCACCAGTGAATTGAATCAAGTTCATGACACTGGTGATATTCAAAGGTTCTTACCACTGTCATGAATTACAAATTTGTGTTCTATATTAGCATTGTTTGATCAGTAATAGAATTAACTTTGATTGATATTTGAGATTGACTAAAGAAATTTGACAAACCTCTTATATGCAAAATGAATAAGCAAAGACCTAAAATAGACACTCAAAATTTCAAATTTCTCCATGATAATGCTCGAACCCATGTGACTCAAACCATCACAAATTGTCTAAACCAAGCTGGAAAGACTTAGCTCTATCCAATTATTGGCTATTCGACTTAATAAAAAAAAATCTTGATGATGATACTGGTGTCGAAAGTCAAAAAACTTGCATAACTAAGCTACTTCAAAGTATACTCAAAGAAGAATATTAAAAAATGTTTGACAAATGGCTTGAAAGGATGTAACTTTGTATAGATAATAATGGACATTATTTTGAACATTTAATAAAATAAAAAACTCATTTTTTTTTGTTATAGGGGAGTTCTACGAACTTTCCTAACGACCTAATTAAATTTGGTATACAATATTTCTACACATTTATCAATGATATTGCTGCTATATGAAGAATATAATTTGTTATCTAATATTATAGATAGATAATTAATTTTGTTGATGAGGTTCAACTGTCAATGTTACCCCTATATGGGGTAACATTGACAGTAGTATGTTTATGCTGTAAATGTGTTTGTTTTAATATCTGAAACAACAAGATAAAGTTTTACGTCTTCAGTTTCTGATGTTTTGTTTTTACCAGTATTATGCAACATTGTTAGGTGTTGAATTTTAACTTTTTGAGAATGTTGGATTTTAGACCTGTTGACATTTAATATCTTGGTAGATTTTATCATAAGATTAACTCTTTTAATTTAGGGATTGCTTTGTTTGATTCCATTTCATGTAATTGTGAAAGATTCATCATATGTAAGCACTCCATCAACTTTTGCTTGATTCTTGGCTTATGGGGTGACTTAAGCATTCCTGTAAATATGTTGTTATTTATACATATATTATTTAAATAATAATATGTTATTTATACATATTATTATTTAATTAGTTATATTTGTTCATTTAACATCTGGCTTCATTAAAAACATTTAATCAAACATATGTCAATGTTACCTGCATGTTAAAATAACTCACGTTACCTTACAGTGTATTTTCTTCCCTTTAACAATTTTTAAACAATACGATCTTGTAGTTAATTAAGTTTTCTATATATTTTTTGTGTTAACTTTAAAACCATGAAAAATAAAAGACTTACAGATTTTAATAAAATTTTGTTGAAGAGTGATATTGATACATTTTTTATATTTTATTTTGTTAATAAAAATTATTTTACTGTTAAAAAGAATTATAGTTAGTAAAAACAGTTACAACTTTTTTTTTAAGTAAAGAAATTTCTCATTGTCTTTGGTATCACTCAAATGGTCTTTATCAATGAACAGTTTCTGTTTTTTTTGCAATAATGTACATAACTAATATGTATATAATAAAAATGTATAATAATTTATATTTAGAGACATTCTAAAAAACAAGAAAGAAATGATATGGCTGCGTTTATCAGCATGCATCGAGGTATTTTTTTGTTATCTTTTTTAGTCTAGATTAGTGAATTATTTATATAAGTATTTATTTATGTTTTAATACCTTCAATTTTAAAAAAATGAGAAACAAAAGCTAGATGATTGTTTAAAAATTTAGTATTTGCATTACAAACTATCTAGATCCATAACTTAGAAATAAATAGATTTTAGTTGTGTTTACAAGTAAATTGTGGAAAAACAAATTTTTGCTTCAGCGGTTTTTTTATTTGTCTTCAGTTGCAGTCAAAACCAGTCTCTATCTGTATAAAAAATTCTTCACAGTCTTTTTATCTGTATAAAAAAATCAGCAAAAACCCACTACCTCGGTGTATATTAATTCACCAATAGAGTGGTGAGTCGGAATGGGTAATTTTAACTAATTTGTTATTAGAGTGCATAAAAGTAATTGGTTTTAATAAATTATAAACACAGGATTCTATCTTTTATAAAAAAAAACTAATTCTGATAAAGATCTTAACAACATAGTGTTAAGGTTATATGTTTTTTAAAATATTTTTAAGGTTATAAGTTTTGATAAAAATTTAGAAAAAAAAGATAATTTTATACATTAATATATACATAAAACTATTCAGTAAAATTCAGTGATATAAATCACTGAAAACTTGGAATGAAAAGAATCGTAAAAATATAATGATAAAGTTATAATGAACAGTTAAAATTAATGTTTTGATAAAAAAAAGTGTTGAACTCTTTAAGTACATTAACATAAATACATGGGAGAGAAGCATGTCTTAAAACAAAACAAAAGAATGCCTCTTTTTAACATTAAACTTTTAAATCTTTCAAAAGTTGTAAATAAATAGAGTGGAAATGGCTTTCTCAGTAAATTGTTGATTGACTGCTTATCTAATATGTACTAAATGTTTTTCTAAAACAATTTTTTTATTAAGTTCCTGCAAATATGACTAAAAATATCATAATAAAATTTGAAGTTTTGAAAATTATTTTAACTTTGATTAATATATGTCTTGCAACAAATGTCAAAATGTTGCTTCGTAATATTTAAATTTTTTTCTTGAATTAATAATTTGTTATCATTTAAGGTTTTTTTTTGCTATCGTTTAAGATTTGTGTTTGGAAAGAACTATTTTGTCTAAAATCTTTAACACTCATTTGTCTCATTCATGTCACAGGTTTATTGCAAAGTACAATAGGTTAGGTTAGTTTATTCAGCAACAAAATTATTATAAAAAATGATATATTTTGTTATATGATGTTAATACATTAATTTTATTTAGGCAAAAAAACTTTATATTTTGTAAACTTTGACAAAGCTTCGCTATTCTGATGAGTTTGATTTACATAATTGCTTTATTTATAAATATGATGATTTTTGTAATGGATATTTTAAAATGTCAATTAATTTTAAGTTAACTGTGTTGCAAGGAAGTGCATTCCCTGGTGCACAAGTGCGGTTTGTAAAAAAGTTGAATCTCTCAATACATTTTGTGACTCATTATGGCTTAAGTTATCTCTGTTCTGTTTTTGCTAATTCTTAAGTTAACTTGTTTTGATTCTGTTCTAGGTCATTAATATTGTTTTTGGAGTGAAGGTAACATTGTTGAACATAGATCTACTTTTTCAAGTTTTAGACTTTGAATTGCTTTAACAAATCTAACTTTTTTCTCCTTTCTTCTCGCATAGGTAATCCAAGTGCTACAAGTCTTTTTTCAAAAGTATGGTGTCTCAGAGAGGTTATTACTTTAGTTGCACAATGTTAAATTTACTCCGGTTTGTTGATGTAGACACTAAGGTGCAGTGACCAATCTTGAATTGCTAACTCTAAATGAGGTAAATGTATGCGGTGTACGGAATTCTACAGAATTTTCACCACGTCCTCTGAATGGTTTTTTTAGCATAAGTAATTTTCAGTTTGCTTATGCTGCTGCTGTTACTGTTGTTGACTTTTGATTGAAATTTTAATAGGGTTGCTTTTTTTTGTTTTTTACTTAAACTGGTTTAAGTCTAACATACATTTAAAGATACATTTAAAAGTATTTCTTTATTTTTTCTTTAATTGTTAGTTATAAAACTTGTTTAATAATTAGAATTTTATGCAAATATTTTTAATTGTAATTAAATTTTTAGCTTATTTTTTCAGGGGTTGCTCAAGACCATGGATATTTGACATGTTCCTGATATTATCAAGACCATGGATATTTGACATGTTCCTGATATTATCAAGACCATGGATATTTGACATGTTCCTGATATTATCAAGACCATGGATATTTGACATGTTCCTAATATTATCAAGACCATGGATATTTGACATGTTCCTGATTTTATCAAGACCATGGATATTTGACATGTTCCTGATATTATCAGTAAAAAAATATCAGAGTCTCAAAAGGAGTAAAATTATATAAAAGTTTCAAAAACCATTTAATTTATAAATTTATTAAAAAAAAACTAGTTAAAAAAATAAACTTGTTTGTTAAAAAAAAATAATTCTCCTCTATTCTAAATGCACTTTTTCCTTCCGAAGTTGATTGCTTGTGTGTGACCATTTATTTTAGTTATATATGTAATTTTTATATTTGTAGTTTTTATTTACTTCTGCACTTTTGATTAGATTGATTACAATGATTTTTGTTATTGAGACCCAGACAGGGGATATACATTGACAGATATAATTATAATTTTTAATAAGATTTTTAAAAATGTAAATTTCAAACAAGTTTGTTTAGTTTTATTTATAAATATTTTATTTTAGCAAAGAGAATTTTTGAAAAAACAGCTTAGTGATAAAGATTTTCTTAGTATGTTGTTAACAACAACTGTTGCTGATCAAGAAGACAAAACAACTTTAAACGAAATATCACATAATGGTTTGGAGCAAAATACAAAAGAAGGATTATTATGTTCTGAACTAAAAGAAATGACTGAGAAGAGTTCAGCTACACAGATAACTGATGAACAGAGTGTTGTAAATGAGATATCTGAGGAGCAGATTTCTATGGACCAAATATCAAGTGAACAAATTATGGTTTGAAAATCTTTTACTATTTCTTTTAATTTTTTATTTCTTGAATTATTTGAAAATTCGATGATATTTGATTTTATAACTTTTTGTTGTCATATCTGGGCTGGTTCTTCTTGAGTGCTTTGCAATTATTCTTTTATATATGAAGTTATTTTCTAGTTGGTATTTTTACTTTTTAAGAATGCTGAAACCGGTAATGGAATAGAAGCACACAAAATGATGACAGAATGGAATCCTGTATGTTTTTTCAATTACATGATTTTCATTATTATTACTATGTGAATATTTAGATATAAGACATAATATAAAACATGCAATAATAAGGTCTTTACATGCAAATGATATTGTGGATATATTTTCTTGTCAAAGAGTCAATATTTTATTGGTTCTTTGACAAGAGAATATTGTGATAATCAATGTGACAAATATTTTATTTGACGCCAAATAATTGCTTTGACCTTAGTGTTGATGGTTTAGCGATAATGATCTTAGTATCGATGGCTATTATCCTTTGACTTGCAAGGGCTCCAGTAGTCACATGCTTAACCTAGGCGTATACTTACTTATCAATTCACCTGTTTGTTATGAAATCACTTTAAAATATTTTGACCATTCTTTTATGTGCTTTGTCTTAGCACCTCTTCACTTAACCTTTTTTTATTGTTCTTTAATGTTCTCTTTTTTCTCAAGACTCTTTTTAATGTTCTCTTTCTTTTCAAGACTTTCTTTAATATTCTCTCTTTTCTCAAGACTGTACTCTTTTTAATATTGTTTTTGATCAAATTTAAAAAGCTCTTTCTTTTTATCCTTCAGAAAATATTGCTGTTATTTGTGACTTTATTGATCATCACAGTGAATGGCTCAGACTTTAGTACCACTAACCCTGCCCTCAACTCTCAATTTAGCCTATTCAAGATTTCAATAATTATGAACAGAACTATTTCTAAAAAACTTTTAAAGAATTTTCAAAACCTTTGTGTACTTGGACTCTTGAATCTAATGGCAATACTCTTCCTGACATTCCAGTTAAACGGGTTAACCCATTGTTAGATAACAAATCACTCTGGCTTCCATTGCTAAAGTCATTTCTAAATTAAACTCTTCTACAACTTTTGGTCCTGACAACATTCCTGTCATAGTCTTACAAAAGTGTTTTTAAAAAATCTCTTCAAGTCTCTCTAAACTATTCAATAATTGCTTGAATGAAACTTGTTTTCTTGCCTACTGGAAATATAATACGATGATACTACTACAATGACAATAAAAATGGCATCTGTGGTATTGTTCATTACTTACCTCTCATTGAAACCATATACAAATTGATTGCAAAGTTACTATCTGCTAAGGTTGCTTCTCCTTATCGTGCCATTTTCTTACTCATAATTTTATTCTCTACCTCTGCAAAACTCTTTCTTTTTCCATGTTCAGAATACTGTTATCATATTTGGTCTGGTTCCTCTAATGATGCTCTTTCTCTACTCTATGTCCAAAAGCACATTGTAAATGTAGCTGGACCTGCTCAATCTGCCAAGATTAAGCCATTGTTCCATCATTGTAAAGTTGCATCTCTTTCTCTTTTCTACAAATACTATAATGGTTTCTGCTCAAATGAACTGTCATCTCTAGTTCCATCAACTAAATCTCATGCTTGACTTATCATTCAGCTTACAATAAAAGGATATTTTTATTGTATCTGTTCCTTCATGTTTTTATTCATATAGTTTTTTTCCTCGCACATCAATGATTTGGAACTCTTCCACATCTTTATGTTTTCCAGACTCATAAACCTACAACATTTTGAGTCTTCTGTCAACTGTTTTTTTAGTCTTTAAAACTATTCTTTGTTTCTATTAATTATTCTTTTAATCCCAACTTAATAGTGGTTGCTTGCAAGCTTGTTGGGAGTGAATTAGTTTAGAAAAAAAAAGTTCAAATGTTTATTTATAGATAATATAAATTGGTAATAAATTGTATTGTTTTTTCTTCACTCCTTCATTTTTGAATATTTTTCACTCCACTGTACATTTAAGTATTTTACAACTAACTTTGTTCTGGATTTTACAACTTACTTTGTTCTGGATTTTACAATTTTAAAACTTCTTGTTTGTTTCAGATTTTGAAAGAAGTTTTAAAATTTTTTATTATTAAAAAGTTTATAAAAATTTTTTTTGTTATTAAACTATAATTTTTATTACATTGTATTACATTAAACTACATAAAGTTATATTATTATTATTTATTATTATATTATTTGATTACCATAAATCTTTTTTTTTTTCATAGATTAAACTGTTAAAAGAAATTTTTAGTAAATATACAATGGAAACAAAAAATAAAAAAGAAGAAATATCCTTAAAGGTAATTTTTCCAGATAGTATAGATGTGTGTTTTGTGTATACTATTTTTTTTTTTGCTGCTATATATATATATATATATATATATATATATATATATATATATGTAATAGTTTTATATAAATAATGATTTCTTTATTAATTTAGAAACAAAAAATGCTTAATATGCAAGGATATCTGGAGAAATTGCCAAAGAATCAAACTAAAGTACTTTTATTTTTGTATTTTTTTGAGTTTTGATTTTGGTTTCTGATTAAAATTTTTTGATAACAAGTTTTATATTTTAATTTTTAGGCAAAACCATTTAAGGGATGGAAAAAAAGATTTTTCAAGATTTCTTCTGGACATCTTCTTTATTTTGAGGTGAGACATTTTTTTAAATTATTATTATCCTTGATACATATTTTTAAGGTGTCCAGGATTCCAATTTTTTTTAGAAAAAAAGCATAATTTACTACTAAATACGCCAGGTGAATAAAAAAAAAGCTGTGCAAATGTAAAGTTGAGAAAATGCTGAGTAATTGCTCAGCTTTATGTAAATAAAAATTTGAGCAAAATTGCTCAAATTTTTATTCTTGTAAAGCTGAACAGTTATTCCAAAAATGCTGAGTAAAAGCAATTGCTTTTTTTTTATTCACTCTGCCTAATATCAGTAAAATTAGTAAAAAAATAAAATTATCATAGAAACTCAAATTTTAGAAAAAAAAATCTTATTTAATTGTTAAAATGATAAAAAATGAGCTTTGAGTAGACAAAGTGAAATTGAGTAAGTTGTCATTCATTCAGGGTCAAATTTTAAAAATAATCTAGCAGCAACTAAGACTCAATACTTGTTGGAGGTATAGTCTCCAGTAGAGCAGCAAAAGTTCAAGATCAGCAGTTCACTTTCCAGTAGCTTCATAGACCAACATTTCTTTTGAAATGGTTTTGAATTTGTTGTTTGAATTTGTAACTGTGTTTTAGCCAAATGCTGGATTGCTTCCTTGAGTTCATCTTTAAGTGAAAGTGGATTTTTGTTGAGTTTTTTTAAACCAAACATTTCTTGAATAAATTTTAAGTCATCTGGATTTGTTTAAAAAACCTAGACAACAAGTTTTTTGTAGTCTTTTGAAGTACAGACTTCAAATTTGAAAACTTCATGTTCTTTAATGTTGGATATTCAGGATTGGAAAGATGTCTGTACAAACTTACAAGTTTGCCTCCTCTCTCTGAAAACGTTTTAAAATTGCATTCTTCATAGCAATGTAATTCATCACAAGAAACTTGAAAATTGCTCCTACTGTCATCTTTATGATAGAAAAAACAAGTTTTTTGTTAAAGACAAAATTTTTTTTTTCATTGATTCAATTTTAATCTGAAATTTTTATAAATTTTGTTTGTAGAACAGCAAGCATGAATTTTTGTTTATTTTATTTATAGAATCACAATACAAATGTAGAACTTGGAAGTATTGAATTAAAACAAGCAGAAGTATGATTAACGATGTTTTAGCATATATAATTATTGACAATAATTTTTTAGTTGATTTTTAAGTTTATTATTTATATGTTTTTTCTTTTATTACAGATTGTCATTGAAGCTGAAAAAACTATTAACATTAAGTCTCAGGTTGTTTCTTTGTATGTTTTGTATTATTATGATAATTTTTAAATATATTTTATTTAATAATATTTTTATTTATAAATAATTTCTTCAGTATTATAAAAATTTACAATAAAAAGGTAAATTCAAGTTAAAAACTGAAAGGGGATAATACCTAATGAAAGGCATCTTCCTTATTCCCTAGTTTTTAAATTCGAATTTGAAATAAATTTTTAAATATATTTAAAACGAATTTAAATAATAATTAATTAAAATTAATTAATTATATATATAAATTAGTTAACTAATAAATATATTTGAAATCTAGTATTGAAAAAAAAAGTAGTTTCTTTGAATTATGTTCATTTTTTCTAGAATACAATAAAAGATTTTTTTCTAAACTTTTAATTGTTCCAAAGATTAATATTGGCTCATGAAATTTGTCCTATTTAGTAAAAATATTTGTGCATGGTGTTTCAACCAATAAGCATGTGTTTGGGGAATGTCTGTCAGGCGTCTTATGAATGTCTGAACGTCCATTGAATTTGCAATTTTTTCCTTACTTTGAGAATTGTTTAAGGCTTTTACTTGCACATATTTTTTTTAGGTGTTTTTGAAAAGCACTTAAATTGATTTTTTTAAAGGATTTCGTTGGTTATATCGAAAATAATGTCATTTGTAATTTGTAATTTGATGATAAAGTGTAATGACAAAGAGTATTAATGAAGCTGAGTAGTTAAATTTGTTTAATTTTTTGTTTCATAGTAAATAATTATAAAATAAAAATTTAAAAAAGATATCAAAGCAAAAATGAGTTTCAACTGCCTAGATTAAAAAGATTGTATTATTGTGTTATAGTTCCTACCAAAAACAATGGAATGAAAAACCCTAATTGAAAACAAATTAAAAACTTATATTTCACACCACAATTTGTTATGTGCATGCTACTGTTTCATTGCTTTTTTTGGGGTGTTGGCTGCAAACAGACAAACAGATATCAGTACCCAAGAGATAAATTTCAAGTTGATAAAATAATTAAAATGTAAAATTCATCACTTTGCCTCCACTCTTGCTAATTATTATGAAAAAATTGTGAAATGAAATAAAAAAATGTTGGTATAATCAGTAAAATCTAGTGCTTCTAAAACTACAGGGTGTGGAAAAAGTTCCCATACAAAACTATAATTTAAAAAAATTATCTGTATGATGTTTTCTTTCAATATATAATGTGTTTTTAGTATTCTTTTGTATTCCTTTGTATTCTTTTAGTATTTTTTGGTATTATTTTGTTTTAAATTAAAAGTGTTATTTGTTTCTCGTCTTGTACAGGAGCTTTTTCAGTTTTTGCTGTTTAAATTTTTGTACGGCAACTTTTCCCCACCCTGTATATAAACCAACATATTATAAACCAATTAAAAGCTTTTTGTGTTTACTATTATGTTTGATTATTTAATAATTTTAGTTTAATTGATTTAAACATTTTTTAATAAGTTCAAAAATTAGCGACTGAAGCATAAATAAGTTCAAAAAGGACTGATATCAATAAATTGGCATTTTTTTCCCCAAAAAGTTGCTAATTAACTGATATTATAGGCAAATACTTTGTGTAAATAATTTAAAAGCTTCATTTATAAATGATTGAGGTCATGGGATTTAAAAGATGTATAACATGTCCAGTAAAAAAGTTGGCAAGTTTAAATGAATGTATGTTTTGTAATACAGCACAGCTTTATGGGACCAACAAGTCTGCTGATGGATAAATTATAAAGAGATATGAACTTACTGGATCCAAAAGATTTAAAAATAATCAGGAAAACCACGCAAAACAACATATCTTCAGGATAAAAGCTTGTGATACTAAACCAAGAAAAACCCTGTTTGACAGCTGCTGATTCAATGTATTTGTGTAATATTTCTATTATTAAACGTTGTTTGTGTCACGTAAATGTTTGAAAGATGTCAAGTTAAAAAGTCATAAATTTCCTTTAAAAAATTAAATACCCGAGAATTCTAAAGTGGAGTAGTTATTAATGCTCAAGGTTTCTTTTTAGTGATAAAAACAAGTTTATGCAGTTCAGATCAGATAGAATCAAGTTTAGTTGACGTCCAGTAGATACAAGATCCTAATACACAACTTCTTACCATAAAACATGGAGGAGGTAATGTAATGGTTTTGGAATGTTTTAGTTGGGGCAGTGTTGATCCACTCTATATATATATACTGGAATAATTAAAAAATTTAAAAGATATGTAAGTACATTATGTAAAGATAAAACTCCTCATGGATGAATATGATATCAGGCGGGTGGATATGCTATCAGGTGAATGGATATGATATCAGGATAACTATCCCAAATACACAGACAAATTAATTCAAGAATACTTCAAAAAGAGTAAAGTTTGTGTTTTGTTTTTATGGCAATCAACTGACTTAGTTTAGATTAGATGCCATTAAACATTTATGGAAACATGTTGGTTATTGAACTTATGTCCCATTTATGTTTGTATTAATTTAGTTGACTTGCAGGTGCCTTGTAGGTGCAAAGCGTTCTCGATTGTAAAGATAGTCCTACACAATAGAAATGCGATTTTGTATTTCTAATAAACTTTGATCAAATATCATTGAAAAATTCCTATATTTTTAAATATAAACGCTTTGTCTGCAAGTTTTTTAACTTATCAAAAATCATTATTTTTTAATCAATTAAAATACATTGATTAATTAATCAATATTCGTTCATAACATAATAATAAAATTTTAATTGGTACATAATATGTTGGGAAATATATGTATGTAAATAAAGTACTTACGCAAATATTTGTAAAATTCTGTTTTTTTAACCTCTTTGCAAATTTTTGGACACAACTGTTTATAGATGTAAATAAAGTCTTGTTGATGCTTTCTGTCTTGTTGTTGTTCTGTCCAAAGTTTAAAAGGGTTTTCATGGTTGAAAACTCTGTAGGTCAGATAATGAATTATACTATCAGGGAAACTTCTATTTGTTAAAGCCCTTTACAAAGTTTGCAGTCCAAAGAAATTCTTAGTTAAAGGGTATGATTATAATGTCATAAGGAAATTTGTTAATGCAAGTATGTAAATTCAAAATGGTGATATGGCTTATCAGACTAAATTCTGATTTGTAACATAGGCAATTGTCATTCTTTGCAAATTCTCTTTGATCACATGATAATGTCAAAATAATTTCCTATTGGTAAAAAATAGAACTAAATGAATGAAAGGAAAAAAATGAAAAAGTTACTAAAGTTCAACTAGGACCAACAATTTATACAACAAATTATTTTTTTACCAGAACACATGTATTCAAAAAAACACTTTTCGATCTGGGTAAAATTTATAGTAGACAGAGCAAGACTTTCTTATATCAATAAAATAAAAGCTTTAATATTTTTTGTTAATCAATAACTTTTATAGTTTAATAAATAATTGGTATAATCTGGAGTAGTATTTATTGATTCTTTCAATGCTTTTAAAAAAAATTTTAACCAAACTTCTATTTTATGCTGTAAACAAAATGTAATAGACTGATTTAACTGGCAAACACAATGAAATGGGTTGTCAAACATTTCTTTGTACACTGTAGCTTCTTGATGTGTATCACTAGGAATGATTCATAGACCACTTTTAATTTTTGACATTCTTTAATACTATTAATGTTTATATATTAATATTTAAACATTTAAATCAAGATTGTTTACAAATAAAACACATAATTTATATAATTGCATTGTAATTTTTAAATAAGTTTACTTACATGAATAATACACTACTGTCGGAAAAATCATGGACACTACAAAAAATTATGTTTCTCATCACTTCGTGCCAAAAAAAACTTAACCAATACAATCACGTTATGTGTTCTTGCATTGTTTATGTATACTGTTACCTTGGTTTTAAAAAAATTTGTGCGAAAATTTTTTGCTGTGGTATAAAATATTTTTTTAATGTTATCTATAGTAAAGTTTGTGTAAAAATCCTAACTGGGATTAGCGGCTATGTGTGATATTTTACAATGCATATTATAGAAATTTTTCTGTTCTTTCTTTGTAATAAGTGAAATAAATTGTCCGTATATGCTGTTTAGTTTTGTTGAGTATTCTTATGGTTTTTTATTGTTATTGTTGTTGTTTAACATTACCGAGCAAGGCCGCTGCGCGGAGAAACTAAGTTGAATAGTCTCCGCTGCGCGGAGAAACTAAGTCTCAATGAATACTTTATGTTTTTTATGAATCTACTTTGTTAAATAGATAAAAAAAAAATTTATTTTTTTATTTTTGTTTTATATGCCAGTATAATACCGGTATTACCTTTCATTTACATTGTATTTATTTTTAATTGCATCTACTTTTAACTTGTAACTATTTTAATATTTCATATATTTCTATATGATGTTTTAATATTTCATATATTTCTATATGATGTTAACATCATATATTTCTATATGATGTTGTTTATATTTTGTTGGTATGGTTGCCTTTTTTTCTAGATAAATGGAGAATCGCTGTCTTTACGATGCAGTACACAAGTAGAGACAAATGATTGGTTTAAAATATTGAAACTGGCTCAGTGCATTGATGAAGAGGAAAAAAAAAAGGTTTAATATTTTTGTATGAACCAATTAGTTTACTAGTATTTATATAAATACTAAGTAAACTTAGAATAAAATCTTTTTATTTTAAGATATTTTTAACAAATATTAAATACTATTTTGTTTCAGGATATTGTTATCATAGATATTGGTTCATTAGTTATTAAAGGAGGTCAAATAGGTTAGTAAAAATAAAATCAAAAAGATTCAAATAACCATACATACAAAATATACTACCCACTTTAAGTACTTAATAACATAAACTACATACACTTAATCATATGAACAACATGCACTTAACCTTTAAGTACACAGCATGCACTTAATCACATCAACAACATGGACTTAATTACCTGAACAAAATGCACATAATCACGCAAATAACATGCACTTAATAACATAAACAATGTGTACTTAATTACATAAACAATCTATACTTAATCACATGAACAACATGCACTACCTAAACTTTTGTGTACAATACAGTATACTTAACTTTCTAAAATTAACTGTAGTCATTAGGTAATAAGAATTATGTTTTAACGTAGTTCTAATCATAGAATTATTATTGCACTATCTAATCATAGGTAGTAGTCATAGTTAATATTCAGCACACATTACTTAGTTATTGCAAGCAATTCAATTGAATTTACCAATTTTGCTCAGAAACTAATCATCATGTTAGTTAACCTTTTCCTTGAGTATTGACAGAATGCTGAAATTCGTTTCAAGCAAAATATATATACTAATGTAATCGCTCTCATATAGTCGATAAACATTGATAAGATAGCCCTTTGTCTATGCAAACGGCAAGAACTTTGAAGCAATTCTGATTACTCAAACGAAAAAAAGTACTACATGTTTACATAAGTTTAAATATGCTATATCTAAACTTAAGTAAATTTACAATTACCTTACGCAAAATGCAACATTAAATATTACATAAACCACAGCATGCTACATATAAGTTTATGTACAAAATATGCTAAACTTAAAGTTAATTAGAGAATATTGTGTACATAACATGTACACAATATTCTTTAACTAACTTTATTTACACAACTTAATGCACTAGACATTGTTAACTTAACTTTCTGGGATTAATCTGAAGTATAGAAGCATCTAAAGTTATTTATATGTGTGAAGCATTTTACACAAAATATTTTATCTACTCATAATATTTAACTGTATTAATTTTTAGATTCTCCTGAAATTTGTTTTCCAGCAGTTGTTGCTTTGAAAGATTTTAAGTAAGAATTTAAGTAAGATTTTTAGATGATCTATTAGTTTCTTTATATTATACTCCATTTTTATATATTTATAATATATTTCTTGTAAAATATTTTTACTATATTATTATTATCTTACTGTGTTACATATTTTATATAAAACACACACACATATATAAATATGAATATATTATATATATATATATATATATATATATATATATATATATATATATATATATATATATATATATATATATATATATATATATATATATATATATAATTTTTTTTTAATTTTCATTATTAGAGGAAAGTATGATGATTTGTCAAATGTTTTACAACCTGAAAACTGCATTATTGGATTAGAAGCATTTCTTCCTAATAACAGAGCTAATTCTAAATTGATTTATCCATTAAAGTCAGATTTAACTATTGACCAGGTCAGGGTGGTTTTGTTTTGTTTTTTTGCAATTTTTTCAAAAAGTAATGTTTTTAGATATATTTTCTGTATCATTTAAAATTAAAACTAGATAAACTTTTAAAAAATTCTTTTATTTAGTATCTAGTAACTGAGAGTTGCTAGAAAATATTTTAAATTAGCCAGAGGAAAGCCAGAGTCCAAATAAATGCTGTTATGGCAATATGTTTAAAAGCTCTGTCAATGATAATTGGAATTTCATTGATTGAATTATATTTTTATGTTTGGTTCCTTATGAAAACCTTTTCACATAAATTTAAGTGGATAAACAAATGGATAAACGCTTCTGCTTACCAATATAAATATTTTTATTGTTTATTAATATAAATATTTTTTTATTGTTTTATTATTAAAATATTTCACTTGGTAATATTTTCTTTGCTTATTTGTATAAATAACCTTTTTGTTTATTAGTATCAATGTTTTCTCTTTTTAATAGTATAAATATTTCTTCTTTTAGTATAAGTATTTCCTTTGTTTGTTTGTATAAAATTGTTCTTTGTGTAGCAATGTAATTATTTTATTTGAATATTTTATTTTTTTAGCTTTCTTTCAATAGATTGTTTTTGTCTTCTAGTTTTCAATCAAAGTACGCTTCATTCCATTGATAATTGAAAAAGTGTTTCAGCTACTGCAAACTAGTCCAAGAAATAAAACAGTGATTATTAAACATTAATTATTAAAAACAATTATTAGAAAATTAGAAGTTTATTAGAAACAGTTATTAGAAAAGTGCATTTTAAACAAACTTATTTTTTGTTTAGATTATAATAGTCTGTCCAAGGTACTTGACTGTTTCTGACAAAGAGTATATTGCGGAGTTTTTGTTTTCACAACTTGAAGTTGGATCTGTATGCATGCAAGAGCAAGCTCTTTTATCATTGTACTCATATTCAGCTACAACTGGAATTATTGGTGACTTTTTTTTTAATTTTTTGTTAATAATTAAAAAATTTTGAGAAACATTTTTATTTTAACTATTGTCATTGTTGTTTAGTTGATATAGGTGATCATCTAGATATACTACCTGTTGTAGAAGGTATTTTTTTTTTTTTTTTTTAATAGGTAATATTCTTAGAAAATGTGCATTCTACTGTTTAAGAATCACTTGTTGCTTATCTAATATTCTTTTTGATTTTTTTGCATTATAGGCTTTTTGAATTTTTCAATAATAATTAAAATTTATATAAAATATCAAATTAAAAAAACTTTTTTTTGCCACCAGTATTTATATTTATGAGCTAGTATTTATAATTTTTAAATCTTTAGCTTCTTATATCTCATTCAACTTATTAAAGCTGTTAGAATCAAAAGCAATCTATAATCACCTGTTTGACCAACCTAAACTCCATCTCGCATGATTTGTCAGTAACTTTAACTGTTCCTTCATGCTTAAAAAATGTTTTTTTCATCTAGTTTTTTCCTTGATCATTGGTGATTCATACCTTATTCACACCGAAAATATAACAAGTTTTAACAGTAATATTTTAAACACGTTTTACATATTTTTATTCACATCAAATTTAGAACTGGTTTTAATTCCATGCAGGAAGCGCAAAAGCTATTTAAATAAGACAACCTCGCAATGTTATTTTAATAAGACAACCTCGCGATGTTATTTTAATAAGACAACCTCGCAATGTTATTTTAATAAGACAACCTCGCAATGTTATTTTAATAAGACAACCTCGCAATGTTATTTTAATAAGACAACCTCGCAATGTTATTTTAATAAGACATGATTAAGACACAGTTTGTTTAAGTTCAGGTTTGATGTGAATGGGGTATTTCTCTTTTGTCTTCATGTTTTCTTGTTAAGTCTTCTATCAACTGTTTTCTTTTAATTTTACTTTGCTTTCTGTTAATTCACAACTGAAATAGTAGTTTCTTGCTGACTTGTTGTAAGTAAAAATGTGTACAAATAAAACTATAATTAATTCTGGTTTATACTTATTTGCTGTTTTATTATGTTTTGTAGCATTAAAAATGTGCAATATGTATTGCAATGTGTAAATAAATGTGGTAAAAGTTTGCTGCACGTTCATACATTCTTTAATAATATTTTTTGCCAAAATTTAGAGTCTTACTTGTATCATAATACACCACATTGCATCACAATGCAGGAAAGTCTTCAAATTTTTGCTAGGAAAGTGACTAAAGTAATAAATTAAATGATATAATAGAAAAGTATGAGGTCAGAAAAGAAAGAATAGGAGTAGAAAGGTATAAAGGCACATTTCTATATTTTTAATGCTACAAAACATAACAAAACAGCAAATAAACATAAAATAAAATGTGGAATTTTGCTTTATCTCAATAAGGTTTCCTATTATCAAAATAAATTTTAGATAAAAGATCTGTTCCATTAATTGTGGTTTTTGTTGTTCTCCAAGAAAGAAAAATTTTTTTATCAATTTTTTAAAGAATTGTCTAACTTTTTTCAAACATTTTTCATTTTTTAACTTAATATTTTATTAGTAAAATGAATATGTGAATATTTAATGTCTTTGAATTGACTTTAAAGAGTTTTTTAAGCCCTTTAAACATTATTTCATATAAAAATAAACAAAATAACTTAATCTATACATTAAAAAAATTTTATTGAAAAAATTATTAGGGGGTAATTTTTTCAAACTCAAAGATGACGATATACATTTTTTTGTTTTGTTTTGTTTAATATTATATATATATATATATATATATATATATATATATATATATATATATATATATATATATATATATATATATATATATATATATATATATATATATATATATATATATATATATATTTACATATATATATTTATATATATATAAATATATATATATATATATATAAATATATATATATATATATATATATTTACATATATATATATATATATATATATATATATATATATATATATATATATAGAACCCTTAGATGTTGTCCGAAAGTTTTTTCCATATTTTGTTGACAAAAAGTAAAAATTAAAATGCAAGACCGGAATTTTTTTTTTTTAATAATGATAGATTGCCTGCCCCAACCAAACCCTCAGTCGATGTAGCAGCACTCCCTTGCGGGTCAGGCTATTTGTCAGTCGATGTAGCAGCACTCCCTTGCGAGTCAGGCTATTTGTCAGTCGATGTAGCAGCACTCCCTTGCGAGTCAGGCTATTTGTCAGTCGATGTAGCAGCACTCCCTTGCGAGTCAGGCTATAAGATAGTCGATGTAGCAACACTCCGCGCATGATTTACAGTAAAAAAAATTAAAATAAAAACATTTTATTAAAAAAATAAAAATAAAAACATTTTATTAAAAAAAAATAAAATAAAAACATTGTTTATATTGTTAAAAACATTCAAAATGTTTTAAAAACATTCAGAATGTTTTTAAAAACATTCTGGTCAATTAAATTAGCGTTTTTGTGGTTTTTTTTAAAAACGATTAATTTGTAATTAAATTAATGGTTTTTACTTTCGTCCAACACGGAAATGTTGGACGAAAGTTAAAAGTAATTAAAAGTGACGTATATGTTGGCGTAAGAATCACTTTTTTCCTTCCGCTCTTCCCAAAGCCAACAAACTATAGATCTATATATATATATATATATATATATATATATATATATATATATATTTACATATATATATATAAATATATATATATATATATATGTATATATATATATGTATATATTTATACATATATATATATACATATATATATATATATATTTAAGGGTGATTACTTTTTGATTTTTTCTCTCAAACACTATTTCCTGTAGCGCAAATGTATGAACTTTTGCCTATTAATGGCTAAAATGACGTTTATTCCATTAAAATAGTGAAAAAGGTCATGCACAAACCACTTTGAAATGCTATTTATGTAGGCATTTTATCATTTTATGTAGTTGTATTAACAATATATATATATATGTGTGTGTATATATATATATATATTTTTTTTTTGTATATATTTGTATATATATATATATATATATATATATATTATATACTGTATATATATACATTATATACTGTATATATATATATATATATACTGTATATAACATAAGTCATGAAACCGACTTGTGCAATAATTTATGTAACAGAGAAATGTATAGAATTTTCCAGAACATTGTATAACGCTGTGCGCGGTCAGCCAGGACAGTGACGCCACGGTGACAAAATTGTTCAGGATGCTTCTTCTTTCTGAAAACTTAATAACAGTTTCTTTAATTTGTTACATAATTAATATTGACGTTAAGGCCTTTCCTATTTCAGTTGCTGAGTAGAAAACAACATGTCATGCAAGAAGAGCTCTTCTAACATGGAGAAGAACAAGGAAACCTGGACAAAGAACTTAGTCTAGTTTCAACCCCCATCAAGAGGAGGCAACGTGGCAATTTATGAAGCACCCGTGAGCAAACAGAGTTGCATGCCCCTGAAAAACCATGTCATTGGACGCTTCAAATTTATTGAATCCACTGCCAAAGAACAGAAAGAGAGGATTGGTTTAATTGCTGTAGAGCGTAAAGACCTATGGACCAAAACTTTGAATTTCCCGCATGTATCTGATCAAGCCATTTGTGCAAAACTAGCAAAACTTCTGAAAGACTACGAGCGCTGCAGAAAAAAATAAAACTTTGATTCATTGAATGAACTGTTTGACATGACCAAGATGAAAGGTGAATGGTTGTGCAAAGAGGATGAGAACCTCTAAAAGTTTTAGCAAATTGAGAGCAAAGGTCACGTTGGTTATTCAAAAGAAAGCATAACCCAACAGGCATTACAAGAGGTCTTGTTACATACTCAAAGGTGTTGTCCCACAGAGCAGCAGTGGTGTGCTGCCATCTTTCTGGTGAGGGCATTGAAATCCCAACCCCATGTCAATCAGCAATCCACAAGGCTATCTACACGAGAGCTGCTCAGGTGAAGAAACATTTGGTGAGCACGCTTCATCTGGAGAAGTGGAGCATACACTTTGACGGCAAATACATTGAGGGTTTTGAATATCAGGTCGTGGTCCTCAAGAATGAATCTAAAGAAATTAAGTTGACTGCGCTAAAATTGACAGCTCAAACAATCGCAGAAGGACTCCAGGATGTGTTAGAGGAGTTCAACCTGTAGGGATCAGTTGTGATGATTGTTGCCAACACAAGAAACATGAATACCGGCAAGAAGACAGGTGTTGTTGTTTGGCTGTAGTAAATGATCAAAGAGAAAGGTCACCCCAAACCCATGTTCATCAGTTGCCAGCACCATGTGCTAGACCGCGTTTTTCCTGTTATCATGGATGATGAGCTCCATTGGTCGACTAAATTACCAAACATCGAGTATTTCTTTGTGCAGGGTTTGATGAGCAATTGCGGTAAATCGAAAGCAGCCTTCAGCAACAGTAAAACTGAGATTAAGGAAACAGGGGGCTGGAGAGGTGACATCATGTTTCTCTACCACCTCACTTATGTCTTCTGCCACTTAACTGAGAGGAATAAGATCCCCTTCATGAATTTCAAACAGATCCCAAACATCAGCAATGCACGCTGGAACTCTCGTGCCATTCTAGCTCTTCTTGCGTTTATTCTGATGCCAGAAACCCGGATCAGGTTGCGTAAAATCTGTTCATTCATTTCTTACTCATGGACTGACCATTGGTTCAGCAGTCAATTGTTCTGCATTTATTGCATAAGATTTTGAAGAACTATCTGAAGCTTTGAATGACTACCCAAAAGCTCTCAATTGCTTGAAAACCCACTGGAAAATAGATGACTCTCCACAACTAGGACAATCTCCCACTGAGATTCATCTTCTCTAATGACATTATCGTGAATATTTGACTTCCTTGTGCGTTTGATGATCCTATATAATGTTGTATGCATGTGACTCTACAGCTTGTGTTCAATTTTGTATCTGCTTACAGTGACTTCAAAAATTTGGCCAAAAAGCTAGTAAATAAAATTCTTAAAATCATTTTGTGCGTGAGGTTTTTTTTATCAAATCGCCTTGAATGTAATATTTTATTTAATCTTAAATGAAAGCTCATCAAATTATGATACAGGGAAACGAGGGTGATGACTTTTGTATAAAAGTTATCACCCTAATATATATATATATATATATATATATTTTTTTATATATATATATATATATATATATATATATATATATATATATATATATATTGTTTTATTCCTAAATTTTAAGGAAATAATGAAATATTTTTTTCAGTAATTTTAACTTGCTGTTTTAATCAAATATTTTAATCAGTTTTAAGGACATTGTTTTTATTTTTATTTCTTTCTAAATTTGTCAGAACATGTAAATCAAAATATTGTTTACAAGAGTATAAATATTTTTTCTTTGGCCTATATTCCAGGTACAATCATTCAGAAAGGTGTCACAAGTTTGTCTTCTATTGGACAACAAATAACAGCAAGTTTAAAGAAACTTTTATCAGGAGAAGGTTACAGGTGATAAAATTGAATTTTTTTTTTTTTTTTAACATCTTCGCTTCCAACAAGGCTGCAAGCAACCAATAATTAGAGTTGGAAGTTACTGGAAGAGAAAAGCAATGATTGACAGACAACTTAAACGATTGCAAAGTATATGAATTAGGAAAGCAAGATGAAGGAAGCAAATTCCAAAGAACTGATATTTGAGGAAAAAAACTACAGGAATTTAAAAAGTATAATAAGAGGTAAAAAGGAGATTTAAAAAATAAGCTTGTATATATTTATTTTTAGGTTTTGTTCTGATATAGAGAATTATGTTGTACAATACATCAAAGAGCAAGTATAATTTTTTCATCAAAATATTAAAAAAAAAAATTTTTTCATTTCATATCAAAGTTTTCAAATTCCAATTTTTTTTTGTTTTTTTTGTTTTAGATTGCAGAAGTGCTTTTAATACCAAATGATAAAATTGATACAGTGCTAGTAGATATTTCCAAATTTAACCTTCCATACAACTTCAAGTAAGTTGCATTTTTATCATTACTGACATGACCAAGTTAAAAACTTCTTCAGTCATCTTTCAGGCAAGATTTAAAGCTTTTTTTTTGTTTTAATTCATTTTAAATTAAATGGTAAGAATCTTTTTCTTCACTCAAGTTGCTTTACTAAAACAACTCTATGAAATGCTTACTTTTCAACTTATCCTAATTTTCCAAGAATTGATCTGTTGTATATAAATAAGTATATACAAAAGAAAGTTAAGCCATTCCAATTTACATATATGCTATATCTTTTTGTTGCATACTTTTTCTTATTAATGATAACAAGTTTTTTATTTTATTTTTGTTAACTACAAAAAAGACAACAACTAGAGATTTTCCAAAAGTCAAAATCGATCCAAAAGTCTAACTGTTTAATTTATCAAATGATGATGAAATTACAATGAATGCTTTCAGTACCATTTTTAAAAATTTTTTTGTATTTTTGTATACAATTTATATTGTAGATCATTTTGTCTGTAGAACATTAAAAGTGGGAGAATCGCGATTCGAATGTGTTGAAGGTTTGTTCCAGCCATCATTGTGGGGAAAAGACATTCCATCTTTACAAGTGTGTCTTGAAAAAGCTATAAAAGCATGTGAAATTGATGATAGAAAAGAAGTTTCTAAAAATATATTTTTATCGGCAGGATCTTCACTCATTAAAGGTTAAAATTTCTTTTATTTTTTATTTTTGCATGATGTATAGAATATATAATGCAATTCATTAAATCTCATGTTGGCACATTATCATGACGTATATGTACATCATGTATGGAATTAGTCATAAAGTCAGCACACAAACTTTTAAGCAAAGTAATTAAGTATTACAACATAACTTTTAACTATGAAAATTTTAGTAAACTATAAGTTTACTAATATTTTCATAATAAAAAGGTATGCACTTGATTGAACTGATCTTAACCTGACTAGTTGTTTATATAGTATTGAGAATGCAAAAAGTAATAAAAAGATGAAAATCCTCACTATATATATATGTAGGTGTTGTGGGTGTGGATGGGTGTGGGGTGATGGCTTTTGTTAACCTTGGATAGCAATGTTTTATAAAATAGTTTGATTTTTTTTTTGCCATTTTCATTAATGCCATTTTCATCAGGAAAAGTTATGCTCATTAAATGAATGTTGTGTGACATTGAACTAAATTTGTTAGTTAAATTAATTCTTACTTGGTTAGTGCTTAAAAAATTAAAACTTTTTTGATCTCGTTGATAATTTTATTTTATTTCTTCAATTATAAAACAATGAAATAAAGTTCAAAACTAACCATTGGGTCGGAAAGTTAGAAATGGAAGAAGACTTTTAATACATAAAACAACCTCATCAAATAAGGCTTTGAGGTCACCAGAAATGTGGAAGAACTTTTTTAAAATAGTGTGACCATGATACACTATATAAATAAAGTCGACAACATTTTTATCAATAGTATGATCGAATAGCACATGGCTGGTAATAATACATACTCTTCAAATGAATAATATTTGACACCAGACATTGTTAAGTATTATGATGTTGCAAAGTATGGATGGAAAAAAATTACCTGTATGGATCTCCCATCCATACAAGAAATTTTTTAAATTAATGTAAACTGATGTGACCCCTCTATGTGGAGGGGTCACATCAGTTTATATTCACATTATTTATTCTGGCCAAGCAATAAACCTAGACATTTAATAGAGTATATATGAAAATTCTTGCAACCTTTTATTAATAAATATTATCAAGACACCAAGTATGTCTTTTCGCCCAATTCAGCAATATCTCACTGTGCTAATTCGTTAACAAATTGACTGAAAACCCAGAAGGTACCATTTGTTCAAACAAGGACAATCCAGAAAACTTGCCAGAAGCTGGTGCTATAGAGGATTTTTGGGCAATGCTTAAATGGGATGTGTACAAAAATGATTCATCTACAAATAATATATCCAGCCTTGAGTGTCGGATTTGTTATTGTGCCAGTAGGCTTAACCTAAATGCTGTACAAAAGCTGGTAAATATATTTTGTTCTATATACATACCAAAAATCTTTTTCTTATCATGTTTATTTATGTTTTTATTGAAGTTATTTTTATTTTTAATGAAGTGCAAAAGTATGAAGTCCAAATTTTATGGTGCAGGTGTTTAGTAGGTATGGTACAGTTGGCACTTGACTGTTTCCAACAAATCAAGTGCCAACTGTACCATACCTACTAAAATAAATTTTGCAACATCTGCAAAGTACTTTCACTTTTTTCACTGTGAACTCATAACACATTTTCTAACAAAAATATAAAGATTAGCAGTCTAATATTAGGCAGCTGGTATACCTCATACGTTTATTATAGTCAATTTAAAGTTATTAGACATATTTAAAAAATCTTCTACAATATTGAACATAAGTAGAAAAATATTGATTTTCGTATGCATTTTGTGCCACCTTTTACAATAAGAAACATTTTTTGTTACATAAGTGTTTACTTGATAAAATTTTTCCAAAAAAATGAATTTTGTATCGCAATGCATTGACATCCTAATTCAGTAATTTTTTATAAAAAAACATTCCTAAAATTCCAATTAACTCATATTATTGTATTGACATTGATTTCTTTTTATTACTAGCGCTAGATTGTTTTTGTTTTTTATTCCTTTTAATTTGAGTACTTCAACAAACATACCAAAAAGAATGTGTCACTTTTCTGAAGATTTTACAAAAAAGTGGCCCTATATTAAAAAAAGGAAAAAATGAATATATTTTGTTTCCTTTGCAATATTTTTATATTGGTGAGTCATGATGGAAAATCAAGCATAGGCCATCATATTGAATCAGGTAATCACAGTTCCAGATTCCAGAATGTCTGGATCTTCATCAAGGAATATATATTTTCCTTTCTAATGATAAAAAGTTCTCCAAAAGATATTTTAATATGTGCTGTGGAATTAACAACTGCATATAAAATTTTTAAACACCATCAGACTTTCAGTTCATTACTGCACAGCTAAACTCAATTCCATCATGTTTCCAGATTCCAAAATTGCAAGCAATCTACTGTAAAAACAAAAGTAGCAGCTCTTATTAAAAATCTATCAGCACCTCATTCCGTAGAGATAATTAAACAAGAATTACAAAATTTCTTTTTCATGGAATTTCTACATATTCAAGTAATCACAAATACCAGAAGCTGTTTCCAATACTCATCCGTTATTTTTTTTAATTTGAAGGTTAAGTTAAACTTTGTATAGATACATTGATATTCCATCAAAAAGCTTTCTAGTATTTAGGGCTGATAATACTAATTTTGGCAGAAGAGAAAGGCACAGAATAAACAAAATGTATTACAAATTTAAAAAAATATTGTCTGCAAATATAGAAGGAGTCGATTGCCCTGCCCACATTATTCATAATACAGCTTCTCCTGTCACCAATGTTTTGTGAATAAGAGATTTGTAGAGGTAGAGAGTTGAGTCAGGAGTAAGAAAATGGCGAGCACAATAAAAAGAAACAACTTTAGCGGATGCTAATTTAGCAATTGATTGTATATATGGTGTCCATGAAAGGTCAGTAGTAAGCGATAATCCAAGAAGACGTAAAGAAGAAGACTCAGTGAGAGGGCTGCCGTTCATTAACATAGGAATGTCGACAGTAATGCAGTTGTTGTTTGCAGTTAATAACAGTTTTTTTGGAGTTAAAATTTACAAGCCACTGCAAGCCCCAATCTGTTACAGAAATGAGATCAGATTCAAGATTGGCTGCCTATTCTAAGTGATCAAAAAGAGAAGACTTTTACCAAGACAGGAGTATAAAGTTGAGTCTTCAGCAAAAAGAACTACTTTAGATGTAAGGTTGTCAGGAAGATCATAATGTAGATGAGAAACAAAATAGGACCAAAGAACTTGAGGTACCCCAGAAGTTACTGGAAATGAAGAAGAGTGTTGTTCAAGGATGACTTTAATAAAGCGGTTAGAAAGAAACAATTTAAAAATCTCAAAAACTTTCCCAGACCATACACCATATGAAGCAAACTTATGGAGAAGACCAGCATGCCAAACTTTGTTGAAAGTTTTAGACCTATGTTAGACCTAATCTTGTTAATGGCGCTGTTAAAGATTGTCCAAAAGTCTCTAGAGCCAAACTTCTGAAATAAGATACGAGATTTAGTGAACTGTGAATAATGGAGCTCAGCAGCAGATAGCACCTTTTTACATCGATTTCTTGCAATAATAAATAGCTGTTTATTCTCAAGAGAGTTGTTCTTTTGAAAAAGATGAAAAAATAATTATGATTATATATAGCAGCTGCACAAGAAGGTAAAAATCATGGAGTAGAAAGAGACTTGACTTGGAACTAACAAGAAGGAATAAAAGCTTCCATACCTGCCTGAATCCAAGAGGTTACATAGGAGGCATATTTTTCAGCTGAGAGAGAAAAGACATCAGCAAAGAGAGAGAAAAGATCACAAAGAAAATCACGAAAGGAGAACCAGTCAGCTTTAGGGTAGTAGTAATTAGTGTGATGATAAGAGGAGTCCGAAAAAAAAGTACAAGATTTATAGAGATCATTGCATGGTCAGAACCACCTAAGGGAGAAAAAGGGAAACTGAACACAAGCTAAAGTCAGAGCCAAGACATAAATCAAGGAGTGAAGGGTAAATGATTGGGTTGTCAGGAAAACGAGTCACAAAGTTAACTATCTGAGTAAGAGATTGAGAAATGCAGAAGTCATAGGTTTTAGTGTCTGCAGGGTCAGTGGCCTTAGAGCCAAGTCATTCAGTGTGATGAGCATTAAAGTCATCAATAACAAGATAGAGGGGTAAAGAGAAAGGGCATGATCAATTTGATCAGAAATTACATCTAAAATAGTGCATTCTCGGGAAAAAGGAGAATGATAAAGTATAAAGAGAAAGGTAATAGAGTGAAGAGGTGCTAAGCAGAAGCACATAAAATAATGTTTAAAAGATTCAAACCAGATTTCGTGATAAATAGATTAATTGATGCGTATGTATACTAGAGTTGTTAACCGGAAGATTTCGTACAATTCCGGAAGAATAAAATTCTTTCAAAAGGATATTGAGATTCAGGAATTTTTTTTTTCGTACCGAATTTTACGGAAAAAAAATCCGTCGCTATTCATTTCGCAAATGCTACTTACGAAATGTAGCCTTTCGCAAGTTGAATTACGAAATAAAACTATTTTGCTACATACGAAAGTAGCGCTTACGGAAGTCGCATTTGCGAAACGAGCTCTTTCGCTAAACGACGTTTTGAAGTCTATAAAAAATTTTTGTTGGCCTAACGGATATAATTGTAAAAAATAAAAATTTTATATACCAAAATGTTTATAATAAAATTTTATTTTCAGTATTGCAACATATGAACATTTTAAAGGTTTTAATTTTTAAAATAATGATAAAAAACCAAATTTCATTCGAAACAAAACTCTTTCGCACCGCAACTTGCGAAACAGTTCTTAAAGAAAAAAAACTTACGAAACGCGGCATAATAATTATATTTAATTACGTTTTATGAATCAAATACGTATAATTAACTATGTAATTAAAATACTAATTTTTTATATGATATTGATAAGTTTTAGATTTACACTTTTATAAGAAAAGGGTGGGACGGGCATTTGTTGCCCTTTGTGTCGTTGGGCCTGATAATGTTTAAATTTTCAACATCCCAACGTTATTGGGACTATACAACTGCTGAAAGTTTTAAAGCTTTAGCTATTTAGGAGAGCAGTAAAAATTTAGTTGCAAGGTTTGGAAACAACTTTAACAAAGAAGATCACCAGAGCTATACAAGCGCTGAAAGTTTCAGAGCTGTAGCTAGTCTAAAAGGTAGTGATAATTAATTGCAAGATTCAGTAAGAAATGACAACGGCCAAACAACATTTAAACTTTGTAATGGAACCAAATATTTACGAAGTTTTTATATATGAGAATATAAATATTAAATCTCCATTTCTGCTAAGCGAAAGCCAATAAACAACCGAAAGTCCGAAGTAAACCAAAGTCGGTACTTGATAAATATAAATATATACAGACACTGGCATAGAGACATGTTGCGGAGAGAGCGTTGTCCTTTTCCTCAAAACTAATTCAAAGTTTCAGTTTTTTCTATTTAAATTTTAGCTGGGTTAGGTCCCCTTAATTGCTGTTTCAGCACCCGCCCCCGTCCTAACTTTCTTGACCTTTCTAGGTCACTGTGTGTATATATATATATATATATATATATATATATATATATATATATATATATATATATATATATATATATATATATATATATATATATATATATATATATATATATATATATATATATATATATATTATTTAAATAAAAAATAATTATATTTTTTCGTTTTGTTTAATGAATGCTTTTGAATCTATTCCGTAAGTGCACATTCCGAAACGCTCCATTCGTAAGGAACTGTTTCGCAAGTATTCTTTCGAAATGAATTGTTTCGCAAGTTTCTTTTCGTAAAGGGTTATTACGAAATAATTTTTTTTTTTTTTCGTATAATGCGTTACGGAAGGTGAATTTTTGCACGTACAACTTCCGCAATAGCAACTTGAAATACGGAAAATAAAAAGTTTTTGTTTACGGCGAACAACCCTAATGTATACCCACAAACCACGCATGTGACTATTAAAGTCGTTGCGATTCAAAGAATAGTGCCCATCAACACTAAGATCTTATAAAGGAATAGGAGGATTTAAATTATTCTCACTAAGAGCAAGTAAGTCTGGTGAATTTTGCAAGAGGTAAGATTCAACTGATGGAAAGTTGCTTCGCAGACCACGAATATTTGTAAAAGATATATTAAAACAGTTTGGTAGTGGGAATGGTTTTTTTTTTGTTCAACATTTTGGGTTATTTTTGGCATGATTTAAGTTTAAAGAGAACTTGACTCATTCATAGATAAAGCACCGCCTCCTAAATGAGCTATGCAGTTTTCTCAGTCCTGTTAATAAAATCTCGGAACATAGGGCTCTTTATGTGGGCTCAATCCGCATTAACAGGGACACCATCCATGCGTAATATGGTACTGTTAATACTCTGATATTTTGCAGCTCTTAATGAAATCAGCCTTTCTGAGAACTAAGACAGAGTTCAACAATTTAATTCTAGTGCGGCTTGCGGTCAAATGCTCTTTTTTTTACAACTGTTTCAATATAATTCAACAGTGTTTAATATATATAATATTAATACATGAGTATGGTGAATTTAATATTAATAATATAACTATGGTGAAAAATAAATGAAAGTCTTTTTGACAAATCGAAATTTTTTGAAGTCGACAATTTTTAAAGCCTAATTACACTAAAAGTTTTTATACTTAAAGTGACTATATATTTTTTATATTTATTTATTTTTTAATTTTTTTTTAAGTTTTGTGATATTATTTTTTTGTTGATAACAAGTAAAAATTAATAAACAGGGAGCGGGGAGGGGGAAGAGGGGGGGGGGTCTTAATCAGCATGGAGTAAGTAGTAAAAATTAACAAAAGTTAATAAACGAACTAAGAGTAATTTGGAATATAGAATTTTAAATTGCGTTCACCTTTTTTTTTCATTGACATTCATAAAATCAAAACGCAATCATAGATCAGTTTCTTAATAATTTAATCGATTAAAAGGAGGATTTTGAATATGTTAATAAATATTTAAGGATTACATTCTTACAGAAAATATTTTAATGATTGACGTTTCGTTAACGCATGGCTGTCAGCAAAAGCATCGAGATGGCGCGCTGTTTTTAGTAATCATTTACTTCATGTGCTATTTGACCATGTATTTCCGAAAAAACAACAGAAACAGCGTTTATATTAATTGAGATATATGGGTATTTCAAATTGCTTGCGGTGGTCCAAAAGTGCTGTACTTTAATAATAATCAGGAGCGGATTTTTTTAGTGTTTAAGCAAACTCCAAACATTTATGTTTATTTTTATGTCAAATAAAAATGCTTTGAAAAAATTGCAATAGTTGGAGCCTGAGAACAAAAAGCCCCAAAATTTTGGACCCCTTTCCCCCTTCCTGCCTCAAATATAAGAGCAAGAAGTTTATAAAATAATTTTTTTTACTATTCTTAACTAAATTTATATTCATCAATAAATTTTAAGTTTCATAGTATAATTTCTCAGCATTCAAAAAATATGATTATATAAAATTTGTAACACCCTAAAATTGAGAGGGTTCAAACTTTATTACAAGCTTTTTTGTTTTATGATGCTTAAATACTTTATGATGATGTATTACGTAGCTATATGTTCCGTAATCTTTAAATTTGCATAATTAACAAAAAATTTTCTCAGCTTTTATTTTATATTTAAAAAATGTTTTAGGTTTAGGAGAAAGATTAGAAAAAGAACTACAATTATTAATACTGTCTTGTGTGCATGTAAAGGTTGTATTTTTTATTTTTATTCTTCAAAACAAAATTTTATTGTATTCATGATTTAATTTATATTCATTTTTAGGAGTCGATAAACACTTATCAATGTTTAATTCATTTATAGGAGTCTACTAACACTCATCAAATTTTTATTCATTTTTAGGAGTCGGCAAACACTCATCGAATTAATGCTGCATACAAAGGTGCTTCTGTTTTATCAACTTTGCCAAACTTCCAAAATTTGTGTATCACGAGAAACGAGTGGATTTCAGAAGATATTTCAACTTTAATGAAAAGATGGTAAAATCTGACTACCTATTTCAAATTATGATATAACAACTAATTACTATTTAAAATTTTGATGGTAATAGCTGGTTAACTATTGGAAATATTGTGTCATGTAATATTTATAAATTTTTTTATTTTTTGTTTTTATAATATTTTTTTAAAAAATTTATTTTTTAATCTTATGCTTGTATATTTGTTTTTATATTATTTTAGCATTTTATAGAATTTATTAACGTGTAAAATTTGAAAGTAATTTTAAAAGTTTTAAAATTAAGGTTTGACTGTCAATTGTAAACAAATTATTTTCAAGGTTTAATGATTTCATAGATTAAAGAAAGAAAGAAAAAAGAGATAATAAAACTATTTTCTTTTACAAAGCTGTTAGGATGAAAATCATGACAAATTGAAACTGTTTATCTTATTTGCTTCTGTTTTCAGAAGCCTTCAATTTTTTTTAAGGTTGTGTCTAAGCGAAACCCTGAAAAAATGGCCGATAAGGTTTCTAAGAAAAGTTCTGGCTGTTAAAATTAGTGATTGTGTATACTTATGTATAAATTCATATCATAAAGTATCGTATTTTTATATTCAAATAAAAAAAAAAGTTAATTAGTAAATGTAAATAATTGTTATAATGTTTTTTGTAATGGTCCCTTATTCCAAACAATGATAAAAAAGCAGCCAATTCAAGTCAACTTGTCCACCTTTAATGGATTCTAGGAACCAAGGCCCATAGTATATAGAAATAAAGAATACTGTTGTCTTTACCATATTTTCTTTCCCGTAAATCAACTGGGCCCATACCATAGGGTGAGCAGATATAAAGCATTTGCCGTGAACCTGATGAATAAATTATTGTTATTAAATATACAAGAAAAATTTGAAAAAAAGTGCTTTCCCTAAAAACAAAAATTATTGATAACTTACTGCAACTGGTTTTCTAAGCAGGCGTCAGTGGTTTATTATGTGGAATTTAAAAAGTTGACTATATTACTTATCTAAAAAAACGTTGGTTTTTCAACCGGCAAAAACCAAAGCTTAAAATTGACTCAATCAAATATTTTGGACTCGATATCTGTAGGCCACTTAAAAAAATTTATGTTTAAGTAATCATTATCAAATTTTGAAAATTCCACAGAATTGTTTATAAAGAGTCATTTCTGCACTGTTTTTATTTAGAGGTTTCAGTGGAAGTTATAATATTTATGAGTATTATTGTAAATTATAAAACCACTTATGTCAATTATATTATTACATCGATGATAAAACTCGCTAACCTTCTACGAGTTTCTTTTACAACAACATTTATAATTAAAAATAGTAATTTTTTTAACGAAACATTAACAGTTTTCATGATAAGAAAAACATTGAATTACGCTATATTATGTTAAAGTTATCAAATTACGTTATACTATGTTGTTTATTTTATATATTGCATTTTATTACGTCATGGAATTGTAACGTAGTTAAATGTAAACATACAGAAGTTGTATTGAAAAGAAAGAATGAAAAAAAAAGAAAGAGAATCAAAAACAGCATTTTTTTGATTTTTTCAACCTATTTCTAAATACGTAAAACTTTGAAAATTAAAATGTATATAATACATTGTATAGTATTCTATTTTGTTATAGTACAATTTAGAAAAAAATTTAATTCGAGCGATGCGGTTTTTTTTTCAGAAATCTGCAAGAAATTGATTTCGCTAATAGAAATGTTCTTTAGATCTTAGCCCAATCAGAAAATTTTTTGCTACTTGTTAGTAATATATATATATATATATATATATATATATATATATATATATATATATATATATATATATATATATATATATATATATATACAGGGGCGCCCCAAGCATTTTTTGGTCTTTGAGATAGCAAACTTCCAGATATGGAGCAAACTCCAAATATTTATATGTTTATACTTATGTCAAATAAGGATGCTTTGCAAAAAATTGCGATGATTGGAGTACGGGAACAAAAAAGCCCAAAAAATTTAGCCCCACCTGCCCCAAACATGAGAGCAACAAATTGATAAAATATTTTTTGTATTATTTTCAACTAGACTTATATTCATCGATAAATTTTAAATTTCATAGTAAAATATTTTAGCGTTCAAAAATTATGACCATATAAAGTTTAAACCCCCCTCAATTTGAGGGGGTTGCAAATTTTATATTGTCATAATTTTTGAACTCTGAGATTCCTTTTTTAAAACATTGTAAAAACCCATCCATATTTCCTAAAGACTGAATTTTTTTTTTTGAACGACAAAAAAATTATTTCTCTAAAACTAACACGTCAATAACAAGTTCATATTTATTATTTTCAAAGGAATATAGGAAACATACCGGAAAAGATTGTAAAAAAAAATAGGCTAACATACTTTTTAATTGAATTCCGTTCTAACTTTTATTCATGATTATTTTATTAATTTACACGTTAGTTTGACAACTTCCTATAAAAGGTTGGATAAAATTACTTAGGATGACCAGTTTATTCACATTTAAAGCCTTTATAAATATTTTGATAAGACCTAAAAGTAAATATACATAGAAATGGGTCGAAAACAGTAAGCGAAGCAACAAAGTGGTAAATAATAGATGTAAAGCATCCCAGCCGGCAAAAAGTCTTAAAAGACGTCTTTTGAACGTTCATAAGACGTCTTTTTAGGAACAAATGCCGGCTGGGATGCGTCTTTTGAGCGTACATAAGAAGACTTTTTAGGACCAAATGCGGCTGGGATGATGATGGATTGCTATTTCTCTATTACTGATCATTGAGCCACGCCCCAATGAGAATTAACAAGAAAACACAAAATTTTAGAAAACCGCGTCAGATATATTCCAAAGACATTTAAAACAACAGGTGTCATCTAACGTTATGCAAGATCAGGAAGGTTTAAAAAAACTACTGAGCGCAAAAATAGTTTTATAATTTATATTTCAAGTTAAGTTATTGTGAACTCAGAACGCATTCAACAAAAACCGTGAAAAACCGTAATATATAGAAAAAGTAAAGTTCTTGTCAGAAGAATAAAATTGAAAAAAATATAGTAATCGCTTTGTTTTACCGAGGTTGAAAAATGGCGGCTGGAGTGTTGGTATTTGGGACTGCTTTAATTTAAACAATGTAGGAGTGTGTAACATTTATACAGGTCGAATCAATCAACATACATATATAGAGACGTTAGAGAACTGTAAGGTTCCATCAGTGGACGTGCTGATTGATTGAAACAAATGGTGGCAATTTCAACAAGATTTGGCGCAAGTCCACACAGCTCGTACAGTAAAACATTGATGAAAGAAATTAAAGTAGATTTATTGGTTTGGTCAGCTCGATTACCAGATTTGAATCCAATCGAATCTATTTGGGCTTGGATGGAAAAAGAATTAGCCAAGGTGCAAATACGATCCATAAATAGCCTTAAGCAAGAACTAGATACCATTTGGAGAAGAGTTCCAAACAAAATCTGCAACAATCTTGTAAATTCAATGCAAAAAAGATTTACTGCTTGCAAAAAAGCTAGGGGGATGTTTTAAAACTAGCTTAGATGTTATTTTTGTTGCTTTTAATTTTTTATATAATTTTTTTTTTTGATATTTTTTATCATGTTTGATAATGTTTTTATATACAATGTTATGTTTTAGTATGCCATCTAAGATGCAAAATTTGCTTAAAAAAGATTTTTCTCGCAAATAAATAAAAAAAATACATATATTAATTAGACTTATATAAATATACATATTTATATATAAGATTAAATATATATAAGATGTTTAGTAGATAAAAATAATGCAAGTACTTTTTTTGAAATAATGAAAAATTAAATATACCACAAATGGATTTCTTCCTTTTCCACCGTGCAGCGAAATTTATGAAATTGAAATAGGCAAAATAAATTTCGACTAATGGATGAAAAAGTTGGTTTGCCTACTCATAGACTTAAACGCTCTCGGACTTTTTAGCGGTTAATTTATTTCGTCGGGGCGACTGAATAAGTGCGAATTTCATAACTGCGAATCTGCATAAGTGCGAACTGGCATAAGTGCGAACTGGCACAAGTGCGAACTCGCATAAGTGCGAATCATTTGCAAAAACTGGCATAAGTGCGAACTAGCACAAGCGCGAACTGGCATAAGTGCGCCAAAAGAATTTGCAAACATTGGCATAAGTGCGAACTGGCATAAGTGCGAATCAATTGCAAAGACTGGCATAAGTGCCGAAAGAATTTGCAACTGCTTCTCACTGATGCAGATTCAAAGACTGGCATAAGCGCCGAAAGAATTTGCAATTGCAAAGACTGGCATAAGCGCCATTTCTTTGCAATTGCAAAGACTGGCATAAGCGCCGAAAGAATTTGCAAACATTGGCACTTATGCCAATGTTTGCAAATTCTTTCGGCGCACTTATGCCAGTTCGCGCTTGTGCCAGTTCGCACTTATGCCAGTCTTTGCAACTGCTTCGCACTTATGCAGATTCGCAGTTATGAAATTCGCACTAATTCAGCCTCCTCATCTCGTCAGCAACTTCGTAACTGCCGGTAATAATAAAGCCGGATAAAGCGTTCACTTTGCAGAAATGCAAAGTTAGATAGACCCTAATAATAATATATTTCTTATTGGACGACCGACTTAAATGTAGTATTAAAGATCCGTGCACTGTTAAGTGCATTTTTATCTTACAAAATAAAATTTTTAGT